>NC_089505.1:23660421-23824234 GCF_036850995.1 Saccopteryx leptura | reverse complement strand
TAAAAAAATTCTTAGAAATCATTACAATAAAATACATGTATAAAAGCTGGAATATAACCCACACCCATTACCTTTTTTAGTAACATCTTATTGAGGTATGGCATATTTGTTACAAATAATGATCAAATATTAATACATTTGTATTAACTAATGAACATGTTTTATTGAGGCTTTCTTAATTTATTTCCCTAATGTCTTTCTCTGTTTCAGGATCTATTTCAGGAGACTGCAATACATTTATTCACCCTGTTTCTTTAGGCTATTTTATACAATATCCCTAAGTTGGTATTTGGCTGTTGTTTTCATTATGATTAGAGTGGTTTTAATGGTTTGGGGGAGAGCTATTAAAATTATCGTTTCTACAAAATTTTATTTTTTTAAACAAGGTCTAGTTCTCTGGGGAAAGTCTCTATCTTGTTGTATCCTTTCCTGGACATATTCACAAAACCCAGTTTAACGTCTTCAGATGACACTGCTATCAACTGGACAGAGCTAATCTTCCCCTCTGGAAGAGGCATAGACTGGAGGCAGATTACCTTCATCCAATCAGGCACTGAATTGGCCTGATACTTGATGCAGCCTTTTCACAGCCCAGCCTACAGTTTCCCTTTGTTTACCTGTATTTAGGTTCAGTCCTTTATCCCAATTGAAATCTTAGGATATTTGTAAAGACCTCACCTCTTTGCCAAGTCCTGAACTACACATTTTTCTTTTTTATACTGTGAAACTATGAAAAACTTTTTTTCTGCATTCCAGCAGCCTTCTGACTAGCTTCCTATTGTTTCTCCCTTCACAATTAAAACATTCAGCATATGTCTCAAGGGGGATCGGCATTTTCTGGATCAATTCCCTGTACTTCCATTCTCACTAAGATCTTGGGTCCTGTCCATCCTGGCAACCTTGGCATTCCTAAGTTCCATTTCATCTCTTCAGATGGGTGAGATTGCCAAAAACTGTGTTGACTTTTTATTATTAGCAAGGAACATCATTCTTTGTTCTTGGCTGAAATTTGTGCCAAGAATTGGCAAATGCCCTGAGGTTAGAATCAGCTGCAGATTTCTCTCCTCTGGATTCTTGGGCCCTAGAGTCTTATTTACTTCAGCAGTTTTATAATATTTTTTAAAATATTGTTTTGGAATTTACTCTTTTTTTTCTTGTTATTGTAAGGAGCATTGGTTTGTAGCAAGATATATCAGAAGTGCAGAATTCCCATGTTCAAAGCTGTATTTCACATAAATAAACCACACTGTTTAAACTTTCTAAATAATGTATTATTGTTTTAGTAAAATTAAATAACATTATTACAGTTTGTTTAAAAACAAGAAGAGGCCCTGGCCGGTTGGCTCAGCGGTAGAGCGTCGGCCTGGCGTGCGGGGGACCCAGGTTCAATTCCCGGCCAGGGCACATAGGAGAAGCACCCATTTGCTTCTCCACGCCCCCCCTCCTTCCTCTCTGTCTCTCTCTTCCCCTCCCGCAGCCAAGGCTCCATTGGAGCAAAGATGGCCCGGACACTGGGGATGGCTCCTTGGCTTCTGCCCCAGGTGCTAGAGTGGTTCTGGTCGTGGCAGAGCAATGCCCCAGAGGGGCAGAGCATCGCCTCCTGGTGGGCAGAGCGTAGCCCCTGGTGGGCGTGCCGGGTGGATCCCGGTGGGACGCATGCGGGAGTCTGTCTGACTGTCTCTCCCCATTTCCAGCTTCAGAAGAAAAAAAAAAAAAAAAAACAAGAAGAAAAATCATATAAATTTTGAGTTCTTTTCTTCTGAAATATATGACACCAAAAAACAAAGTAATACAAGTAAATCGAAAAAGTAATGATGAACAAAGACATACAAGAATATGCATTGTATGAAATTATATGAAAATATTCTTAAATGATAAGCAGGAATAAGACATATGCTAGATATTAAAACATTATAAAACTAAAATAATTATAACAGCATAGCAATTATTTAGACTTAGGGAAAAATAATAATAAAAAAGAGTGTCCAGTGATTTTAAAATGTCAACCACATGCATTGTCAAAAGTGTTAAGTACTGAATAAACACTGTTGGAACAATTCACCATAAACTTTGATCATAGCAATTGACCATTCATTTTGGAAATTAAACAAATTAATTAAGTTTCTAATAGTAAAATCAAAGCAATAAATATACTAGATGAAAATATATTTTTAATATTGGTATGAGAAAATCTATAAAGGACATATTGCTATACAACTATAAAAAAGTACTTTTTAAACTTTACATATTTGGTTAAATAATTAAGCAAATATTACATTATTAAAAATTTAGAAAAAAATTACATGTATTATAAAGAAATGTAAGAAAGATTAACTATTGATTAAATGATCATAGTATACCAATAGATAATTCACAGTAAAAAGATTATCAGGTGGTTATTAAAGGTCTTTCTGAGCCGTGGCCAGTTGGCTCAGCAGTAGAGCATCGGCCTAGCGTGCGGAGGACCCGGGTTCGATTCCCGGCCAGGGCACATAGGAGAAGCGCCCATTTGCTTCTCCACCCCTCCGTCGCGCCTTCCTCTCTGTCTCTCTCTTCCCCTCCCGCAGCCAAAGGCTCCATTGGAGAAAAGATGGCCCGGGCGCTGGGGATGGCTCTGTGGCCTCTGCCCCAGGCGCTAGAGTGGCTCTAGTCGCAACATGGCGACGCCCAGGAGGGTCGCAACATGGAGACGCCCAGGATGGGCAGAGCATCGCCCCCTGGTGGGCAGAGCGTCGCCCCATGGTGGGCGTGCCGGGTGGATCCCGGTCGGGCGCATGCGGGAGTCTGTCTGTCTGTCTCTCCCTGTTTCCAGCTTCAGAAAAAATGCAAAAAAAACAATAAATAAATAAAAAATAAAGGTCTTTCTGGTTCAAAAGATCCTAATACATGTATTGAATATTTCACCTCATTAGAATGAAACTACCACTTTTTTATAGCTTTCTCCAAAATGCCATCAGAGTACTATAACCAAGAAAACTATTGATTTTTGACCCCAAAAAACTATTTTTATTTTTATAATTTTTAATATTTGAATAGGCAATGATAAATATGTATACAAGCGAATGTAGTTGAATGAGAGAGAAATAATTAAAAGAGAGAAATCCTAAATATAAGAGTACAACATTGAATTACCAATCTTTTAATATGTCATATAAAATATGCTTTAAATAAGAGAGCCTCTATTTTTCTTTAATTTTGCTAGAAACTTCTTCCTGTGTTTTACATATATAAGAAAAGTAACAAATTTAATCTTTGGCAGACAACCTCCAATAGGAAGTACTGTGATTTCCCTGTACTATTTATGAAAATCAGAAAAAGGAGGCTACCCCTGTAAATTGATCTTTACATCACTGAAATTTCTGAAAATAAGTTGAGACTTCAGAAATAACACTGAAAAACCACTGAGGAGGCTTTAACTTATCAGTAAGTATTGATAACTAACGAATGGCTTAAATTTAAAGAATAAATAAATGAATAGATGATAGATAGATGATAGATATACAGATGTGGGTGGAGCGCAGAGCGCATTCTTAGCAGCTGTGGCTGATGCAATGCTGTGAGAATACTCCAGCTCCCAGAACCCTCCTGGGCACACCCAGGAAGGGAGCTTGCCTGCTTTAAGGAAGTGACTTAGCTTCAACCATGCTGCTTCCTGATCTTTTCAGCCATTGGCTATGGAGGACATGCTGTAACATCCTATTGGCTGAACCTATGTATATAAGCTAGTTTACTTCCTGAATAAAGTGGATTTGTGTCACTGAACCTGGTCCTTGGAGTCAGGCCTTTGTGCGTTTGTCATCCTCAACCCCAGCAGGACTTGTCTACAACTGGCACCCAACATGGGGCCTCATTCCTGCCTTATTGGCAATACACGCCTGCTTGGCTGGTGCTCCTGCTGAGGACCCTCAGCCAGTCCCTAATGTCCTATAGGCTACTCCACTTTCAAAGGAACCCCTACCTCTGTATTGCCTCCCCCTGTAGAGGAAGAAAAGGGTTGGGCCACCAAGTATGGTGGACTTGCGGCCAAGTGTGCAGAAAGGAAACTAGATACATTGGAAACCGCACCATCAGCTCCGCTGCCTGAAGAGACAGAAGTTGCTACTTCCACATTCCTTGTTAGGGCTCAATGCCCCACCCCAGCTTCCTCAGACGCCATTTTCTACCCCAGCTTTAACTCCAACACGTGTTCCTGCTGTAGACCCATGGGCCAGCCTATACACCCCCATGTGTCCTTTTTCCTTCTGTCTGTCCATCTTGTCTATTTTTCTGAATCTCTCACGCTCTCTCTCTCCCTCACCCCTCTCTCTGAAATGATGCTGAAAGGACCCAGCCTCAGCACAGTGGCAGGAATCATACCCTCTTCTAACACAAGGAAGAGGTTATGCTTGTGTTTCTCAGCCAATTTGGATCCCAGGAACTCCTCAACCTGCTTGACAGGGTTTCTGGGCACCCACTGATTGGTTCAGTCTCCACTTGTCCAAAGCCACAGCCCTGGCCTTCTTCACACTGACTACGCCTTAGGGGAAGAGGTCCTCAGCACTCCCATCAGCTGGAGGGATGTGGAGGCTTTGGTGGGATAGGCGCAGAGAATTGCCCCTGATGGGCCCCCAGGCTCTGGTGCTCTGTTCTTGCTTATGTGTGCTGTAGTAACTGCTTACTCTCAGCCACAGGCAGCGGCAGCCCGGAGCTCGAGCCCGGCAGCACAAGCTGGTGTTTTCAGTTCATCTTTGGAGGATGAGTAAAATTGGGCTGGAGTTGCGATTCACAGACTCCAGAAGGTAAACGGCAGCAGCTTCGGTAGGAAGATGATCCTACCACGGAAACCAGGCTTGAATCGTGGAGTGGCCGCTGGAATGGCAGGGAGTGCCTGCTAAACCACTGGTGGATTCACTGACATTTTGGGACATAGGGGTGAATGCCATCATGCTCTCTGGAGCAGAGATGGAAATGCTGACTGCCATTGCCACATGCTCTTTTTTGGGACAGTGTAAGACCTGCCAGGATGGCAAGAATGTGGGGGGTGGCTGACACCCCATATGCATGAACTGATTTCCTGGACTACGATGGGAGTGTTTGATGGACTTACGGATTTTGGACAATGTGAAATACCCTGATGGGGTTGGGGGTTGGCTTTGCTGGAGGCCTTCCCTTGCCACAGGAAGCTTTTCCCATGGCTAGAAAGAAGGCTGAGGGCATTTTGTGCTTTTGGCAAAGTGCTCAGAGACTGGTGAAATGTATCTTTGTAATTATTGAAATTGTATGATTTGTCATGTTGTTGTAATTTGTGTAATGTGTCTTGCAACCATATGCAGTATGCAGCCCACGGGAAGCCATCCATTCTGTGTTTGGACACTGGGACCTTAGTGGGAAGGGGGCATGCATGGACCCATGTCCATTTTTTACAATCAAAATGGAACTGTGTTTAACGGCACCAAGAAGGTCTCTGTAACACAATGGGAAGGAAATGACATCCCGACCCCTAGGAGGAATCCCCTGTTTAAGACCCCGTTCTATTTCCTAACTAGTCAAACATTACAGAAGCTTGCCTCATTGTTTAATCCAGCTAATCTATTAGGTATTATAGTTGTTTTAGTTCTACTAGGGTTCTGTTGCATAATGTGTAGCATTCAGAAGCTACAACAATAGCAAGCTGTCATTCTTCAAGTCCAATTAGCCTTAATTAAAAGAGAAGGGGGAGATGTGAGTGGAGCATAGAGCTCATTTCTAGCAGCTATAGCTGATGCAATGCTGTGAGAATACTCCAGCTCCCAGAACCCTCCTGGGCATACCCAGGAAGGGAGTTCACCCACTTTAAGGAAGTGACTTAGCATCAACCACACTGCTCCCTGATCTTTTCAGCCATTGGCTATGAAGGACATGCTGTAACATCCTACTAGCTGAACCCATATATATAAGCTAGTTTACTTCCTGAATAAAGTGGATCTGCATCACTGAACCTGGTCCCCGGAGTCGGGTCTTTGCATCTTCATCGTTCTCACCCCCAGCAGGACTTGTCCACACAGATGATAGACACGCATACATATATGCACTCATAGTTGCAGATAGATGTCAACATGCCTCTTTCCCCAAATCACACTAAATTTTAATTGTTTTACGTTAAACAAGCACATACAATGGCAAATATTAATACCTTCACAGCTCTTCAGGGCACTTATTTTTCTTTTAATTTGAATTAGTTTGGCTGACAATAGTTAATAACTATACAGGTTTCAGGTGCACAATTGTACAACACCTCTTCTGTACTCTGTACTGTGTGTTCACCACCCAAGTCAAGTCTGCCTCCATACCATCTATCCCCCTTATAACCACCTCACCTCTTTCCACTCACCTCTGCCAGGCAAACACCATACTCATTATTATTTAAACTTAAAAAGGTGAGCCTTACCAGGCGGTTGCACAGTGGATAGAGTGTAGGAATGGGAGGCAGAGGACTCAGGTTCGAGACCCCGAGGTAGCCAGCTTCAGCACAGGTTCATCTGGTTTGAGCAAAATCCCACCAGCTTGAACCCAAGGTTGCTGGCTCCAGCAAGGGGTTACTCAGTCTGTTGAAGGCCCGCAGTCAAGGCACATATGAGAAAGCAATCAATGAACAACTAATGTATTGCAATGCACAACAAAAAACTAATGATTGATGCTTCTCATCTCTCTCTGTTCCTGTCTGTCTGTCCCTATCTATCCCTCTCTCTGACTCACTCTCTGTCTCTGTAAAAAATAAAAAAATAAAACTTAAAAAGGTGATATGCTGTCATTTGTCTAATCTATGGATAACTCTGTCAGGAGAGCAATTTCATAGAACTTTAAGCTTCTAATTAGTTATTTTAGAACTTAATTTAATGTTGTGACAAAAGTGCAGAAAAATTTACCTGGAACAAAGGTTCAATCATTTTATTTTGTTTGTCAATATGTGCATCATTGATTGTTAAATATAACCTCTTGATATGTATTCAATTTGACTCAATGCTATTTGTAACTATGTACAGCCCTGGAAAACAGTGTTTTCTCTTTCTCCATAATGATTGATCTTCAGTGCTGTAAAGGTTCCACCTTTTTATTCTACCTAAAATGTACCCTGCAGTTATCTCTGATTAGTGAAACTGATTCTAGTTTTCCAGGACTTGTCAGAAATAAATTATAGCACAAAGTGGATGTCCTACTAGAAGAAAAAGCAAAATAAAACAAAACAAATACAAAAGAAACAGAGAAGAAAGAAAGGAAAAAAGAAGGGAGGTAGAAAGGAAGAAGGAAGAAAGAAAAATAAAGACATGAAACAGCTAATGAGTCTTGAATTGATTCCATTAGCAATAGTCATGATTGCTTGTACAGGGGGGAAAAGATTGATATAAAATAGTCTATTAAAATGCCAGGAAATTCCCCAGTAGTTTAAATACTCTTAAATTTTTAAATGCTATACTAGCTAGCAGAGCTGTGGTAGATTGAATTAAGCATCATTATTGATTTCCCAAGACTTTGTTGGTGTATTGCCCATTTAAACACATTATCAGATACTTAAAGAGTAATTTCTAATGTTTGAAGAACATTTACCTCATTTAAAATAGCTAATAACATAATTCAAATGAGAGAAGGTGTCAGGACTTTATAAATGAAAATGCTGGATGCAGACATAATGTCCATTAGAACAAAAGCCAAACAGATTTTTATAAGGTCTTGAATAAAATATTTCAAATATAAAACTCTTTTAATAATTGAACTGCATTCTAAACTATAATTATAAAGATTCAATTAAATAATTATAGTTAAGGACATCCATGACATTATGGAGATATGGTAGAAAATTGCCTTGGAACTGTAAGGTTTCAATTCATATGTAACAGTGAAATGGTTTTCTGTTTAAATAGACATTTTAATTTGGTTACTGAAATTTTACATTTGAAAAATGATATTGCATAGAAATGTCCGACTTTATGTGAAAATAAATCTCTGCAAAAGTTTTGTTTTATATTTTACAGCGTGCAATGTCTAGTCAGAATTTCAATGCAAGTTTTTTAAAAAAGCAATATTTATTTAATATGCATGTTAAGATATTACTTAATCTGAGTATTAATGTGAGACTTTAGCAAAGCTTCCTCCTTACTTCTCTTTCTAATGCGATAAATTTGTACTATATAAAGATAAATTAAGAGATGTAAAATTAATTTAGAAAATGTTAATTTATACTCATATTTCATTGGCCAAGTACTAGTCTGACTTGATCATAAGATGCCTGACTCATTCAAACTATATGTTATCATCTAGTTTCATCAAAGAATCTAGTATTTAAATGGAGGAATTAATTCTAAGTGTTAAACATTACACTAGTGGTTTACCACATTTTTCTGAACTGTTTTTCCGCACGCTAGGCCGACGCTCTACCGCTGAGCCAACCGGCCAGGGCTCTGAATTGTTTTTAACATGTGAGCCAACCAAATGTCAATTACCATAAATAATTTCCTTGGTGTCAAAGTCAACTATTTTAGATTCCATCATATAGGATGTTCTATTATATCAGTGAAGCATAATCAGAATTACTAGTTATCTATGTTAACATTCAAAAATACAAAAATATATTACAATATTATTTATAGACTATCATCTCCTTCAATTTTTCACCCATCCGCCACAACCTACTTCCCTCTGGAAACCATCCTTTTGGTCTCTATTTCTATGAATGTGTTCTTCTTTTATTTAGTTTTGTTTCTCTGCTTGTATTTACATTTCAGCTTTGATGATTTCTAGTGCCTTATCTTCAAAGGTTTTTTCCTGCCATATAAAATCTGCTAGTCTATCAAAATAATTTTTCATCTTTAATAATGTACTTTATTTTTACCATTTACATTGTACTTATTAAAAATAATTTTTTCATTGCTCTGATTAAATCTTTATTTATATATATTGTCCATATTTTCCACTATATGCTTTCACATATTTATCAGTCATATCGTAGTGCCTCTCAGATATTGCCAACATCTAAATAATCTGTCTCTGGCCTGACCAGACAGTGGCGCAGTGAATAGAGCGTTGGATTGGGATGTGGAGGACCCAGGTTCGAGACCCCGAGGTCGCCAGCTCGAGCACAGGCTCACCTGGTTTGAGCAAGTCTCACAAGCTTGAGCCCCAAATCGCTGACTCGAGCAAGGAGTCACTCGGTCTGCTGTAGCCCCCAGTCAAGGCATATATGAGAAATCAATCAATGAACCACTAAGGAGCCCCAAGAAGAAGTGATGTTTCTCATCTCTCTCCCTTCCTGTCTGTCTGTCCCTATGTGTCCCTCTCTCTGACTTTGTCTCTGCCATAAATAAATAAATAAATAAATAAATAAATAAATAAATAAATAATCTGTCTCTGTTCTGTTGAATGCTTTCATCTCTTGTTACAAAATGTTTTCTCCACTTGCTTTTTGGTGTGTCTCATCAGTTTTTATGCAACATTGGACACTGAGTATAAAAACATTTGAGAGGGAAACAAATAGCATTTATGCCCAGAATGGTCATACCTTATCTTTTGCCATGCAGTTCTTGTGAGGCATTGAGTCTGTTGAGTAAAAAGTTGAGCTGTTGTTGCTGTAACTATCTTCAGCAAACACTTCAAATTTTGCAACAGCATATAGTTGCTAACAGAGGATTAGGAATCCAGAATGCTAAGCACTTTTTCCAGTGTTCATGCTGCCCCCCCATACCAGTCTGTTATTGATTATTAGTAGGCAGGAAAGATATATTCAATTCCTAGAACTGCTGTAAGTAACAACGTACCACAGTTTCTGATTCTCTGTATTTTCCTCATTAAATTGAATTATACGAGCATAATTATAAATCCTCTAACCATGTTAGAGAACACTCTAAGAGAGCTTTTGATGAATATATATAAAATTTCCCAATCTCTTTCCCTTCTCTGATCCCACCCTATCATCCCCTTTCCCTCTGTCCACTTTCCCTCTGGTCCCTTTGATCCCACCTCTATCTCTATTCTATTCCTCAGTTCATATTGTTCATTGAATTCTTCAAATGAGTGAGGTCATATAATATTTTTCTTTCTCTGCCTGGCTTATTTCACTTAACACAATAGTTTCCAGGTACATCTGTATTGTCACAAAAGTTAAGATTTCTTTTTTTCATGGCTCCATAGTATTCCATTGTGTATATGTACCACTGCTTTTTTTTTTTTTTTTTTTTTTTGGTACCACTGCTTTTTAATCCACTGTCCACAGATGGGCACTTGGGCTGTTTCCATATCTTGGTTATTGTAAACAACACTGCCATAAACATGGGGGTGCATTTCTTCTTTTGAATCATTGATGTGGTGTTCTTGGGATATATTCCTAAAAGTGGGATGGCTGGGTCAAAAGGTATTTCCATTTTTAATTTTTTGAGGAATCTCCATACTGTTTTTCACAGAGGCTGCACCAGTCTGCATTCCCACCAACAATGCAGGAGGGTTCCCTTTTCTCCACATCCTCACCAGCACTTATTATGTGTTTTGTTGATGAGCACCATTCTGACTGCTGTGAGGTGATATCCCATCGTGGTTTTAATTTGCAAATCTCTAATGATTAGTGATGTTGATCATTTTTTATTCTGCCTATTGGCCAACTGTATGTCCTCTTTGGAGAAGTGTCTTTTTAGTTTGATATAGTCCCATTTGTTTATCCTGTCCTTTATTTCCCTTACCTGTGAAGATAAATCAGCAAATATATTGTTGCAAGTAATGTCAGAGAGCTTTTTGCCTATGTTAAGTTCTAGCATGCTTATGGTTTCATGACTTACATTTAGGTCTTTTATCCATTTTGAGTTTATTGTTGTGAATGGTGTAAGTTGGTGGTCTAGTTTTATTTTTTTGCAGGTAGCTATCCAATTTTCCCAACACCATTTGTTAAAGAGACTGTCTTTACTCCATTGTATGCTATTACCTCCTTTGTCAAATACCAATTGTCTATAAAGATGCGAGTTTATTTCTGGGTTCTCTGTTCTGTTCCATTAATCTATATGACTATTCTTAGGCCAGTACCAAGCTGTTTTGAGTACAATGGCCTTGTCGTATAACTTGATATCCGGAAGTGTGATACCACCCACTTTATTCTTCTTTTTCAAGATTGCTGAAGCTATTTGAATTCTTTTTTGGATCCATATGAATTTTTGGAATATTTGTTCTATATCTTTGAAGTATATCAATGGTATTTTAATAGAAATTGCACTGAATTTATAAATTGGTTTGAGTAATATAGACATTTTAATGATGTTTTTTTTTCCTAATCATGAACACAGTATATGCTTCCACTTGTTTGTATCTTTCTTGATTTCTTTTATCAATGTTTTATAATTTTCCAAGTACAAGTTTTTAACCTCCTTGGTTAAATTTACTCCTAGATACTTCATTTTTTCTGTTGCAATAGTGAAGGGGATTGTTTTTTTAATTTCTCTTTCAGACAGATCATTGTTGGTGTATAAGAATGCCACTCATTTCTGAGTATTAATTTTATATCCTGCCACCTCGCTGAATTCATTTATCAGGTCCAGTAGTTTTGTTACTGTGTCTTTATGGTTTTCTATATACAGTGTCATATCATCTGCAGATAATGATAGTTTTACTTCTTGATTTTCAATTTGGATGCCTTTTATTTCTTCTTGTTTTCTGATTGCTGTGGGTAGGACTTCCGTAACTATGTTGAATAAGAGAGGTATAAGGGGACACCCTGCCTTGTTCCTGATCTTAAGGGGATTGCTTTTACCTTTTGTCTCTTCTTCTTATAAAGACTCCAGTAATTTAGATTATGGTCCATAGTAATGAATCCCCTTAACTTGATTACATGTCCAAAGATCTTTTTTCCAAATATGGTCACATTCCCACATATAAGGTACAGGATGGTAGGGTTTAGGACTTCAATATATGTATCTTAGGGAGAACACAATTCAACCCATAACAGAGTTTTTCTGTTCTTCTCACCAACTTAGTTTATGCAAGTGCTATGTGCCTGATTTTGGGATAGAATCTTTGTCAGCATTATTGCCCACCCTACATAGTATATAAACTCCACCTAGTATTTTGGAAGGACTTGAGTAGGAGGAATTATTCTGCCCACCCAAGCAGTAGCAGAGAGCTTAGTGTTATTTCAGGATCCTGGACCCTACCAGGTAGGTATTCTTATCTCTCTGCCATAGCAAAAAGTCTTTCTTGTACCAATCCCTTAATCCTTTAAATATAGCACCTAGGCCTCAGGGCAGTAGGGTATTTTACTCCTCATCCAGCAGCTTCTAGCTCTTGATTAATATGTATAAAAGATGTGGGATATGGGTAGGGTTTCTTGCATTTGTGCTACTAAGCAGTGTCCTCTTAGGTTTTCTGCCTTGACTTCAGTCTTTCACAGAAATACCTGGTGGTATCACGAAAAATAGCTGATGTGGATTCATGTCTGGTTCACAGAGGTTCTAAACCTTCACAACATCTCACATTAGAAATTAGTCTGAATTTCAGCTATTTCCTTTTATGGTCAGTGTAATGGTTTCTTCATGAATATTTTGTTTCTCAGTTGAGGGTAAACTTAGCTCTCACATTTATCATTGATATTCTAAACGATACCACAACATGTCTTAGTCACTCTGGCTGTTATAACAAAAATACCATAGATTGGGTGGTTTATAAACAATCAAATCCATTTCTCCCAGTTCAGGAGGTCGGGAAGTCCAAGGTCAAGATGCCAGCAGATTCACTGTCTGCTGAGGACCCCCTTCCTGGTTCATAGAAAACTATCTTCATTGTGTCTTTACATAGCAGAAAGGGGTAAGGGAAACTTCTGAAGTTCTTTTTAAAGGGTACAAATCCTATTTACATTCTGTTTATAGCAATGTTTGTGTTTGAAAATTTTTTCATTATTCTGTTTGAGAACCACTGTGATAACTTGTACCTCAGAATTTATGATTTACATTTATTTTAAGGATTGATCAGCTTTATTATTTTATTTTTTTTATTTAATTTTATTATTATTATTATTATTTTTTTGTATTTTTCTGAAGCTGGAAACTAGGAGGCAGTCAAGACAGACTCCCGCATGTGCCCAGCCGGGATCCACCCAGCATGCCCACCAGGGGGCGATGCTCTGCCCATCCGGGGTGTCGCTCTGTCGCGACCAGAGCCACTCTAGCACCTGGAGCAGAGGCCAAGGAGCCATCCCCAGCGCCTGGGCCATCTTTTATTCCAATGGAGCCTTGGTTGCAGGAGGGGAAGAGAGAGACAGAGAGGAAGGAGAGGGGGAGGGATGGAGAAGCAGATGGACGCTTCTCCTGTGTGCCCTGGCCGGGAATCGAACCCGGGACTTCCGCACGCCAGGCCGATGTTCTACCACTGAGCCAACCGGCCAGGGCCATCAGCTTTATTATTTTAAATATTGCTTTCCCCATTGTCTTTCATTGATATTTCTGGAAACTTTAGAGCAGGGGTCTCAAACTCGGGCCCGCGGGCCGCATGCGGCCCGCCCACCAATTTTGTGCGGCCGGCAGACTGGCCCGCAGACTAATCCACGAAGTTTGATTAGTCTGCGGGCCGCACAAAATTGGTGGGCGGGCCGCGAGTTTGAGACCCCTGCTTTAGAGGAAATATTTTGTATATTTTAATTTTATTTTTCATTTAAAATTTTTTAAAATATCGGCCCTGTGTGCCCTGGCCAGCTGGCTCAGTGGTGGAGAATCGGCCTGGCGTGCGGAATTCCCGGGTTCGATTCCCGGCCAGGGCACACAGGAGAAGCACCCATCTGCTTCTCCACCCCTCCCCCTCTTCTTCCTCTCTGTCTCTCTCTTCCCCTCCCACAGCCGAGGCTCCGTTGGAGCAAAGATGGCCCGGGCGCTGGGGATGGCTCCATGGCCTCTGCCTCAGGCACTAGAGTGGCTCTGGTCACAACAGAGTGATGCCCTGGATGGGTAGAGCATCGCCCCCTGGTGGGCGTGTGGGGTGGATCCTGGTCGGGTGCATGCGGGAGTCTGTCTTGACTGCCTCCCAGTTTCCAGCTTCAGAAAAATACAAAAAAAAAAAAAAAAAAATTAAATATCTTTTATTTCAATTTTTATTTCCAGGATTTATTTATTTGGTGCTTTTAAATTATTGTGTTAACTTTTTTTATGTTTTGGTGCACTCTTGATGTCCATGATAATTTTAAGCTTATTTATTTATGGTTTATATCTCCTATGATTTTATAAACTGAGATTTTTGGTGTTTTGCACTAATGTTTATGGTTACTGCTGAGTCTTGCTTGTGATGGATCATTTCCTTATGTATTTTTAAATTTTAACTGTAATTTCATATTTCTCACTGCTTTAACCATGGGAACTTTGTCTGGATAAAATGATAGAATGTCCTTTCTGATTTCCTTTCACTAATTACCAGGCACTTTAGAGGCATAAGTAACTAGGTATTAGTTTTATGGTTTTTTTCTTCAGACACCTAGACCAAGTAGATAAAACACAATTTGAAAAACAAGCTTATACAGTTTTTTTCTGTTCTGATCTGTTTGTGGTAGCTGATTGTTAAAAAAAAAAAGTAGCAATAAAAGATGCTTCCTCAAAAAATTAAAAATCGAACTGCCTTTTGACCCAGCTATCCCACTTTTAGGAATATACCTTAAGAACACCATAGAACTGTTCCAAAAGGAGAGATGCACCCCCATGTTTATGGCAGTATTGTTCACAATAGCGAAGATCTGGAAACAGCCCTAGTGTCCGTCAATGGATGAGTGGATTAAAAAGATTTGGTACATATATACTATGGAATACTACTCAGCCATAAGAAATGATGACTTTGGATCATTTACAATAACATGGATGGATCTTGATAACATTATACTGAGTGAAATAAGTAAATCAGAAAAAACTAAGAACTATATGAATCCATACATAGATGGGACATAAAAATGAGACTCAGAGACATAGACAAGAATGTGTTGGTAATGGGGGGGGAGGCATGGAGGGGAGGAAGGAGAGAGAGGCAGTGGAGGGAGGTGAGGGGTACAAAGAAAACTAGATAGAAGGTGACGGAACACAATTTGACTTTGGGTGAGGGATATGCAACATAATCAAATATTAAAATAATCTGGAGATCTTTTCTCTGAACATATGTACCCTGATTTATCAATGTCACCGCATTAAAATTAATAAATTTAAAAAAAAAGATGCTTCCTTAAACACATTAGAGATACCTAGTCTTGTTTTTTTCTCTCCAAAAACTTTTTATCATCAACATACTTTAAGGCTTACTGATTGTTGTCTACTATTAGAATAAAATTTTAATGAGATTGAAGATTTTTGTCAATTTTGTTCACTATTTGTACACAGTAAATTTCAAACCCACCACCATTATTCGGTTCATTCACCTTTTAACTCAAATTATTTTCACCATGAAAGTGAGGAAGTTTAATTATTCTATGTGAAATTATACAGTAACAACTGTGACATTAAAAGGATTTTTACTATGAATTTCAGTTTAAGAGAAGGAACAAGATCATTTGATTTGTCCTTCTTGGACTAGAAAAAGGATTCAGTTTATGAAGAAAGTAGCAGAAGATGATTAGAATAAAATAAATTCATTGGATATTCTATCTTTAAAAGATTTTTTTTCATTTTTTTTATTTTTGTAAATCCAGCTTAGCCCTGGCTGGTTAGCTCAGTCAGTTAAGAGTGTCTCCCAAAACAGCAAAGTTGTGGGATCAATCCCCAGTCAGGGCACACACAGGAAGCAACTAAATAATGCACAACTGAGCGGAACATAAATAAATGCTTCCCTTCCACCTCTCCTCCCTCTCCCTTCCACTCTCTGTCTCTCTGAAAATCAATAAAAATAAACCCTGGACAGATAGCTTAGTTGTTTGGAGTGTCATCCCAGAACATGAAGGTTGACAGTTCAATTCCCAGGTCAGAGCACATACAGGAGCAGCTCAGTGTTCCTGTCTCTCTCTCTCTCTACTTTGCTCTAAAGAAAATAAGGAATATAGGAAATCAAGCAACATTGATATTAAAACTGTAACTAAATCAGTGAACTGATGATCATCTCCTACCATTAATCCCTTTTAGTATGCAATCCAGAAAATTTTGGGTATAATGGTGGCCAGAGAGTAATCTTCCTGAGTTAGAGAAAAACACAAAATTTTTAATATTTTGAAAACATTTTACAGTTACTAATTTCAATTACACATATTATGTCAAAAACAAATCAGTTTAAAAAATGATAAGAATGAGGTAGTATTTTAAAAGTTTAGTAGACTTAGGCCCTGGCCAGTTGGCTCAGTGGTGGAGTGTCAGCCCAGCTTGTGGATGTCCCAGGTTCGGTTCCTGGTCAGGGCACACTGGAGAAGCGCCCATCTGCTTCTCAATCCTTCTTCCCTCTTTTTTCTCTCTATCTTTCTCCTTCCCACCTGCTGCCAAAGCTCCATTGGAGCAAAGTTGGCCCAGGTGCTGAGGATGGTTCCATGGCCTCTGCCTCAGGTGCTAGAATGGCTCCAGTTGCAACGGAGCAACAACCCAGATGAGCAGAGCATCACCCCCTGGTGGACTTGCCAGGTAGATCCCAGTCAGGCACATGCAGGAATCTCTCTGCTTCCCCGCTTCTCAATTCAGAAAAATACAAAAAAAATTAATAGACTTAGTTTTTTTGGCAATACAACAAAAATATTCAATGTATGCTTTTGGGGGATATTTAATATTTTAAATTAACAAATTAGAAATGATGTAGACTAAGTATATCATTTCAATAACATTTTAGGTTAAGCATTGCTCTTACTATGTGTTATTTTGCCTATTAGATATTATTCCTAATCTATCCATTGTTCTGGCAACATACATTAAAATTTTGTGAATAGTTATTCACTTTTGATGAGCAGTTAATGAGATGTAAAAAAAAGACAGGAAGAGTTGTATTAGTTGAATTAGGGAAAAAAGCTACAATATTAGCCAATTTTATCTTTTGCTAGCTATTATAATTTTATATCTTCTCTATACAAGGTAATATTTTAGTTGATGAATGAAAGGAAATTCTTACTTAAATAATGAGTATTGAAATATTCAAGTCATAAAGAGTTGTCCTGAATGCTTTTAGCATTCACATTCCTGAGGATCAACCACTCTCACTCTGTCCTGCCAAAAAATAGATACACTTGAGAATTACAATCTAGAACTTTGGATATACAAAAGGAAGGTTAGTTGACCTTCATGTAGACACGTATGTCTGTGTATTCACTTTTATGTAACTCAAGGTGTCTAGACTTTCACTGTAAAGTGGTATTGAGGTGTCTCTTCAGTAGTGAGAAGATTCAAGGATATGAAGTGAAAAAATTCATTTGCGAGTAGATTTAGCTAAATAGCTAAATATGTAGTTTTATATGCAATTCATCCCCAATTACATGGGATTATATGAAGTCAGTTTATCTTCTCCATATCAATATAGGTAAACTATGCTTTCTGTATAGAAAATTGCTGTATGCACTTAGTAATTTATAAGTAAGTCACAAGTATTAGCATTTTTCTTAAAATAATATCAGAAGAATAAAATTTTAAAATGTTTTGAAGTTTATTTTTAATAGTTTAATCACTGAACATTAGCACTAAAGCAATCTGCCAGATTCTGAAAATAAAAAGATAGTGAATATTTCTGAACAGATACTTGAAATAGTCACTAGAAACAAACAAAAAAATGTAAACTGATACACTGTTGGCTTTAGCCAGTGTTTTGATTTCCATCTTACCTATTTGTTTTATCTAGAATTGACAAAATCTTCTTGCATGGTATTTTTTGAGCTAAATAACTTGGAGGCAACCAAAAACGTACAATCAGTGTCTGAGGCAGCAGTAAAGTTCCAGTTTACTGAATTTTGCCTGTAGCTAAGTGAAGATAGAACAAGATTGTTTTGTGTTCCGAACATAAACACAGCAGTTATCCCTGTCAACAGTTAATGTTTGGATGTATGTATGGTCTTTCCATTAAAATTAAAAGCATTTTTCTTGTTATCTCTAATAATTTCTATGCATTAAATTTGAAATATCAACAATGTTAAACTAGAAATTAATATTGTGATCTATTTATTTTGGGAATGTTTAAATTATCTTTCAAAATAACCTCTGTTTTTCTAAGTCAGAATAGCGGTTACCTGGGTCGGGGGTGGGGTGGCTGGAAACTATTGATACATAGAGGAGGTCCAAGGGGCTTCTGTGTACAGGTCTAGCTCATTCCTTGCTCTGGATTTGCAAGAACAGATGTAGTCAGGTTGAGAACTTTAATCAATTGTGTGATTATGTTCTGTTCACTTTTCTGTATATATACGTTACTTTACTGATAGGTTTGCCCCCAAAATAGCTATGGTCTTTTACAGCTAGTTTCTAACAGAAAAGTAAAATAGTACAGAAAATTTGATTTCTTATTCACATTAGGTCATTCTGGAATATTTTTAAAATATAAAGGCAATAAGACAGATAAAGTGATATGGACAACACATATTAAATGTCAACTGATTTGCTGTATTATCTTCTTTTTAATTTTTAAAAAGGGTAAGGGTGGTGTGAAAATAAATAGTGCCTGTGAATAAGTTTAAAATTTATGACCCTGGTGAAACATTATTGTCTAACAAATCTTCATTAAAAATGTTGTAAATACTATTTATAATATTATTGCTAATTATATATAATATAATTTTATAACATAACATATAGCATAATATATAATTATAATTAAATATATATTAAAATAAAGTATTGTGAATAGTTTAAATTATTTATCATTATTATTATTTTTGGACAAAGGTAATTTTGAAGATCCTATTTTCTTCAATAATGACAGAATATTCTTTATATTAAGTTTCAATATATTTATTACTTTTTGAAGTCTATTTAGGTAACCACATTAAGCCCCTGTTCTCAAAATACTAAAAATATTGTCAATGATTTTAAAGACACTAAATTAACTGTGCAACAAATACATTCTCTTTATATTTATAAAGTGTGAAAATAAAAATAAATAAATGCATAAAAAGCGATTCCTTTGAACTCACCCTGATAAAAAAACAAATCAAATGCCTTTCATCCTGTCATGATTTCTGCTCATTGATCAACAATATTAACATCTGCAGAATAAAACCAACTTTGAGAAATTTTGAGCTAGAAATATCAGGAAGTTCTACATGATGAAAAAAAGTAAAATGCATACATACTTTTTTCCTGTCATTTCTTTCTTTCTTGCCTAAAATATACCTTTAACAATTTTTCCCCAAATTGAAATCCTATAGTTATTTATCTACACCAGAAACTCTGAGTCAGGGATGTACACGGCAACTCACTCAGCAGATGAAATGGCAGTACACTTTGCTTACCACCATGTTAACAAATCCTTGCAGAAGAGCAAACGAAAATATGTAATAATTCGAGTGAAGTGGGATTTTGAGTAAATGTCTAATTTGTTCAGTCACAGATCCGGGCTCAGTGGAATTAGCCCGGAAAGCCGACGCCTGATTTCTGTGCTACGTCATCCCGTGCCCGGCAGCTTCCAGCTTCCCCTGTATTCGACAAGCAGGTTTCATAGCAGCAGCAGCAGCTACTGCAGTGCATGCCTGCAAAACCTCTCCAGAGGCTTTCCACAAAATTGCCAGAAAACAGGACTGAACTAGAATTAGAAGCTTGAATCTCTTATTCAGAGATGTAAACACTCCACAGCCTAGAAGGTTTTTCTTCTCCATATAAAAATAGAGATGAAATTTAGCTGCTGGAGCATTGCTCAATCCCCCACCATCTCAATGAGTTCATACTGTGTAAATATTGTGATCTTCATAAATAAATACTGAGGCACAGCTGGCGCCAGCAAGATATCGCTGTTAGGTTGCTGTGGCCCTGTTATCACCAGTGGGTGTTGCTAATTATTCTCAGAACTGAGGCTCTAGCATAAGAGGGGAATGGAATGTAGAGGAAAGTCAACAGAGGTTGAAACAAAAATAAAACATTATTTGTTTCAGTCCAAAGCAAGGACATTCAACCCTTGTGAAAACCAGAGAAACATAGAGCTAGGTATGTGAGATGCTCTTCTCTGTGAAGATGATTTAACAACACAATGTATTTCAGTCCGTGATTGCATTCACCTTATTAAAATGCACACCACTTGTTTGTAAGGGCAGAAGAGGTAACTGGGGTGTTCAAAGGACAACAGTGTGAACCTGACTGTCTTAAATGAATGAGTTTACCACGAAGAAGGGTTTTAGTGTTTTTGTTTTCCTTCCTCCTATTCTAGCAGGTACGTTAATTACTTAGCTTAGCACATCACACACAAAAAAGATGTTCATTGTGTGTAAACTGTCTTGACTTGTGAAAGCAGACGCTCTTTAGATATATTGTCAAGCAGAGGAGAAGCTGCATATGAATTGCTACATTCTTTTTTGAAAATGCCAAGGTTAATTTTTAATTGCTGGCAGCAGGGTAGACCTGATGACCACAGCATTCCACTCAGGTAGAGCTTGCGCTGGCTCATCAAATTATTGCCGCCTCTCAAGTAATCTTTTTTGACTTTGAGCCCAATGGATAAACAGAGAGTGTACTGTTAAAGGGCATTGTATTGTGCTCTTATGTTAAAAAAAATCTACTCTCATTTACCACACTCAGCATTTCATTGTACAACAGGGAGGTGTGACTTCAGAGAATGCAAATAAGTACATGTCAGATTCTTTCTCCTAGTTCTCCTCACATCTTTTCTCACTTAGTCTTTGTCATGGCAACCCTTCTTCTCCAACCTGTAACTCCTTCCTACTTCTCCACCCCCATTGTTAAAAGGGTTTAGATCTTAGGAGATGATTTGTAACCAGTTGTTCTTTGGACTTTCACTCACCGGGGCATGTCTGTCCCCTAAAACCTATTATAGGGCTTGAGACTGGTGGAAATCCCCTGATGCTTTATTTAATAATGTACCAACAGGAGGCAGTACATCCTGGGTTTGGGGGTTTTTTTTTCTAGCTTAGGAAAGAAAAGTGTCCAATACTTACTTAAACTGTAGATAAATGTGTTAGACAAAGTATGTTTAGTAGAAACTTCATTAGTTCATAGTTGTTACCCTTGCATGTATTATTCAGTCAAAACTATTCTCTATATTATTCTGTATCCCAAATAAACTTATAAACTAGAAAATAAATCTAATAAGGCACGGAAAAGATTGCATGTGTTTTGACTAATCCGGTTGCCACTTTATTCACAATGTGATATTCACTTGAGTTAAACAGACAACACATTTAGCATAGTTCTCAAGCATAATAATCATTGACACCAGGGGTACAATTCAAAAAAGACAATTATTTACTAATGAGCTGTGTACATGCATTGGGACTATATAACTTCTCAAACTTTGTACAACATAACTCTCATGTACTGCAGTGCTCACTTTTAATAACTACAACTATTTCAATCTCATCTTTGTAATGATGTGATATCATAACAATAAATGTAGGAAAATCTATGTTCTAGTAGTTCCTTTGATAATGTGCTTTTCCCTTGTATATTTAAAATATTCTGTGGCAACCCTCTGAGGTTCTTTGCACAGTTTAAGAACCATGGACTTAGAGGTTGCCTTTTGTTTAAGACATTGCCTTAATCAGTATCAATGGTCATATGATATGCATCAGAATTTTTTTTTCATATGAAATCAAGTGATACACTGTTTCGACTCAGATTTTTCATTGATCTTAATTTGTCAGCAAACCTAGGAGATCTTTTCCCATGTTTTTCTTAGGTTAAGTCATGTATATTAAGTCCATATATATTCATTGTTTCTATTCTATTACCTGTTAGCTGTTGATGAACCACAGTAGACTCAACCACAGAATCACCTAGAAGGATTTGAGACTTGTTATCATTCATGGAAGATGATTCTTTACTCAACATTTCTTATTTTTATTGAAATAGAAGATAATACAGAATCCTCTGCTAATTAAAAGGCTGACATTCCACACTCTCAACTAATTTTAGTGAGTCAGGACTGACAGGCCCTGTGGCTTTATTTCTGTTCTCTTTGCGTCTCTGAAATTAAAAGCTAGAAATCACAAGTGTATCTCCTGAGTGTCTATGGGGATACCTTGCATCCTTGTTAGAAGTTGGGACTGCAGGCTGGAATCATTTTAGAAATGTCATGAACAAAGTGTGTTAGCTATGAACTACTATACTTCTGAGACATGGAGAAGACTCCCTCGGGCCACTACTGTGTTTCTACTAGCTCATTAGTAAACACTATTCTCAGGTAAATTCACATAGAAGCATTTTTTCCCCAACTCCTATGGACTATTCCTATGGACTATTCCTTAGCTATATAAGGGACAGGACTATGACTGCTTTCAGCTAGTTTATAAAAGATGAGTATTTGCTACCATGTGGCCCCTTCAGCAAGTTTACACTTTAGTAGAAGAGTTTCCAAGTGCACTTAACATATCTGGCTCAAGGTTATATCGTAGTATCAGAATTTTGTTTTTGTTCTTTTTTTATTTTTTAATCAGACTATCAAAAAATCAGTCTCAGGTAAACAAAACAACTATAGAAAAGTAAAATATTGTGTCTTGTAAAAAATAACAAAATAAAAAGACACACATATTATTAACACAAACTGTTTTCCTTAAATGGTATAAAACCCCTTTGTGCTTTTATATGCTAAAGAAATTATTTTTAGTATAGTTTTTTTATAAGCATCAAAAAGATTTCAAAAGATGTTTATATGGACCTATTGCCTAGATTTTGTTCTTAAGTATGTACTTCAAGATAATTTTAGTAGCTGATTTTTTTATTTATTCATTTTTAGAGAGAAAGGAGAGAGCAAAAGCAAAAGAGAGAGAGAGAGAGAGAGAGAGAGAGAGAGAAGGGGGTGGAGCAGGAAGCATCAACTCCCATATGTGCCTTGACCAGGTAAGCCTAGGGTTTTGAACCGGCGATCTCAGTGTTCCAGGTCGACGCTTTCTCCACTGCGTCACCACAGGTCAGGCTAGTAGCTGATTTTTTAAGTCATGGTCATAATTATCATCAGAATTTTTAGGTGATCATAGAATATGGTACTTTGAAATTTTTATCTAATACAATATTCTCATTTGATATGAAATATCTATCATATCATGTTAAGAATATAATTATTCTTATTTTATTGTACATAGATAAAATTTTTATTATAGAGCAATATCATAGATTCAGCATATCAAAGATCCAACACTATAATGGTCATAGCGCTTAGATAATAATGCATGTCTTTCATATTATAGCTCCCTTCTTCCCACTCAAACTAAAATAAAACAAAATAATAAAACTGTATTTATCCATGTCGTTGTTGCTAAGGTATGCTTTTATATTTACAAAGACCTAATATATACTTTTGAATAACCATATTCTTATTGGGCACCCTGTTTTGTATGCATTCAAAACTACATTACTCTCACTTGACCAGGTAGGTGGTGGTGCAGTGGATAGAGCGTCAGACTGGGATGTGGAGGACCCAGATTCAAAACCCCAAGGTTGTCAGCTTGAGCGCGGGCTCATCTGGTTTGAGTAAATCTCACCAGCTTGAGCCTAAGGTCACTGGCTCGAGCAAGGGGTCACTTGGTCTGCTGTAGTCACCCTCCCCATCAAGGCACATATGATAAATCAATCAATGAACAGCTAAAGAGCTGCAACAAAGAACTGATGTTTCTCATCTCTCTCCCTTCCTGTCTGTCTGTCCCTATCTGTCCCTCAATCTGACTCTCTCTCTCTCTCTTTCTGTCTCTGCCACAAAACAAAACAAAACAAACAAAAAAATCTACATTACTCTCATGTAAAATGTGTTTAATTTTTTGGTTGTATAATCATTAGTAAAATTCTTTCTCAGATAATACCATAACATACATAATAAAAGACAGGTGCAATAAAATAACAACCAATATTGTGCACAGTAAGCAAAACAAAAACAATATGCAATGATATTACGTACATCATGAAAGAAAAACATTCAGAAGGCAGAGTTAAATGCTCAACAAAACTTTGTCAGAAAAATTTCCTTGAAAGAATATTAGAAACACACTAAAAGGTGGAGAAACACACTAGAAGTCAGAGAATTAAAAAAAAAAATCAAAAAATGTGTGAAGAAGAGTGAAATGCTGGAGAGGGATTTGACACCATCTTGAGCAAAATGATGGTAGCATGGAATATGTTTTACTTGTTTATGGGATTTAATGCAGTTTGTTATGAATGAGATCCCAGTTCAACTATGTGAGTATGAATGTGAGTGTGTGTGTGTGTGTATTTGTGTGTGGGGGAAGGGGTTATCAGTTCTTGCTGGAGTAAAGCTGAAAGGGTAAGGCAGTTTATTGAGAACTTTTAATCATATAAGGAACCTGATTATGTTTGGGAGCTAATCATTCCAGGGCCCTTGTGCACCATGAGGAGGGGAGCTGGGAAGCTTAGCAAAAAGTTAGATAGGAGATTAGGGAGGACTCCTGTACATCTGTAGTTTCTCTAATCAGACATATTCTAACAAAACAGCTGCATGGTATGGGACAGGTTACTTAAATTTTTTAAGCTTCATAATGAAGATACTAGAACAACTTATAGATGTTAAGAAATTTATAATAATCCATAGATGGTGATTAATTCAATGAAAATTATCGAAAAATCTAGAAAAGGAGACATGATTGGTACACCTGTTTAGATGTATAGTATTAAAAATATGGTGGTTGTTTAGGTAAAGGCAGTGAATTATTAAAGAGAGATGAGAGATTATACACTGTGGACCAAATATGACTATCTACTCATTAATATAAATAATATTTTATAGGAACAGAGCCATATTCATTTTTTAATTTTTTTTTAATTTTTCTGAAGTGAGAAGCGGGGAGGCAGGCAGATTCTGGCATGTGCCTGACCAGGATCCACCCAGCATTCCCACTAGGAGGCGATGCTCTGCCCATCTGGGGCATTGCTCCACTGCAACCAGAGCCATTCTAGCGCCTGAAGCAGAGGCCATGAAGCCTTCCTAAGCGCTAGGGCCAACTTTTGTTCCCATGGAGCCTTGGCTGCAGGAGGGGAAGAGAGAGATAGAGAGAAAGAAGACGGGGAAGGGTGGAGATGCAGATGGGCGCTTCTCCTGTGTGCCCTGGCCAGGAATCGAACCCAGGACTTCCACACACCGAGCCAACGCTTTATGGCTGAGCCAACCAGTCAGGTAGAGCCATGTTCATTTCTTTACAGATTATCTTTACCTCATTTCTCATTACAGTGACAGAATTCAGAACTCCTGATGAGACTTTATGACACTCAAAGTATAAAATACTTATTCTCTGGTCTTTACAGAAAAAAATTTGTCGATCCAGGCCAAAAATTTCCGTTTATCATATTAGCAAATATTTTAAGATTATAAAACTAGTGTTCTTTTTTTTAAGACTTTATTTATTCATTTTAGAGAGGAGAGAGAGACAGAGAGAGAAAGACAGGAGGAGCAGGAAGCATCAACTCCCATATGTGCCTTGACCAGGCAAGCCCAGGGTTTTGAACTGGCGATCTCACAATTCCAGGTCAACGCTTTATCCACTGCGCCACCACAGGTCAGGCCAAAAACTAGTGTTCTTAAGGATGAACTAGCTCTAGGATCAGTACTCATTCTTTCTACTATTCCAACTTGTACTTTATCCACCTGCAGCAAATCTCTCCAACTACTTGAATTCTCAAGTTTATCATTGTTTGTTGTTTTCCAGTCTGACTTTACAGAGAAAAATGTGTGATTTAAAGGCTTCCAAAAAGGCCACCATAACCAAACAAACTAACATTCTCTGGTTATTTTTCCTAAAAATTCTATCCTTGAAGGGCCACAGAAGTATTTTCTTCAAATTTCAACTTAAAATAAAACAAACTTGACTATGCAAGCATAAGTAGGTACATTGTGTAGGCTGCTGACTTTGACAACGATATTTATGACTTAGAGGTGGGAAAGAGAGAGACAGAAAGAAAGAAGAAATGGGGAAGAGGCAGGAAGGTATTGTGGAGTGTGAGAGAAAAGGATGTGGGAGCAGGAGAAAGAAATTTTGGGAACATAATTAGAGGCCGGAAAGAAGAGCAGAGAAAGGAAAAACCGTGGCAGCTAGCTAAGGCTGGGGTCGAAAGCTTACTTACTCCTTTCCCCATTCCTCAGTTTATAACCTCTGAATTCATAGCCACAGGTAATCTAGTTGCTGGAGAAAAGAAAGTGTAAATTTACTTTCACTCACCTGGGAATAGCTAGTACGTGTCTTTTCAAAGAGATTCCTAATGATCCAATTTACGCAATGCTCTTTTATGACATTTTAGACTCATGTCAGAAAATTGGAGTCATTCATCCTCTCAGAATATCACATCCTCAGGCAAACACTTCAGTATGATGAATGCATGACAGCAGCTTCTAATAATGAAGAGTGACCATAATGATAAGTGTGGGTGGCGTGATGGACTTTAGATTCAGAGAAAGTTGAATGTTTACATAAGTCCATCTTAACAAGTTACTCCTACTCTCCACGCTTCAACATTTTCATACATAAGATAAGGATAAAATGCCTCCCATGGTGGTTGTGAGACAGATATCAAATAATACATTTAGAAACACAGACACAGTATCTGGTATGTGGTATTTATTGAACCAATTGCTGGTGCCAATAACATTGCTATAATTATTGTTATAACAATAACTGCTAAATGTCTAACAGAACAAAGCCTTGTAGCTCATTGCCAGGAGATTTGCATATTTGAGTTTTGGGGGGAAATCAGAGTGCAGCTTTTGGCAGTGAAGGGATGTACATTATTCAGTGTCCCCTGGGAGTCACCACTGCCTCCTGCATCCACAGGAGCCTACAACTCCAGGACCTCACACTTTTCTAAACCTGGTTGATAGAAGGAATTATAAATTTTCAAAAGTGGTCTTATTCAGACCTACCATAGGAGCCTTAATGAGATATGTATTCTTGATAGGTCGTGTACAGTGAAAAGAAGAGGTTCTGGTGCAGAGGATGATAGGAGTTGAAGATAGCTGGAAGAGTAGAATTTTCTTTGCTCTGAAGGTATTTCCATTTAAGCAGTTTGTGTGACATCCTTTGTAGGTGTAAAAACTTATACCTCTATAGAGATACAGCAAATGGAAAAATTGTTAGTTTCCAAATCTGTCCCCCTCTGAGAAACTTTCCTGCTGGGCTTAAGCTGTCTGTTCATTTTAGAGCTCATTTGCTATTAAGTTTTCAGAAGAGTTTTCAGTATGAACAATGACAAAGTTTCTTTCATTTTACTTGTTTTCAACCTGTTCATGAATAAATACAATTTCTGAAAGCTGCAGGACCAAAAAAAAAAAATAATCAGAATAAACATTTAAAAAGACTAGGTTCAGGTTTCAATAAAGAATTTACATGTTTAGAAAATTTGTCCAGTAGAATGATAGACAGATTTCTAAATATCCCCTTGTGTCATTTTATCATTGCAAAGAATTAAAACCCATTCATTTCACTTCATCTAATCCTTACTACACATTTTAACCTTAATTTCTTAATGAAGGATTTAATGTACCTGAAATTTGTTATTATACTAAAATTTTGGCAGTCAAAGAAAGAAAATTAAAAATCAGAATCCTTGATCCCCAGGTGGTTGATTAGCTCCTTCTAGAATCACTGTTCAAACTTAGAAACTTACTATTTTAAGAGCATAGAAAAATCATGCAAATAAAACTAAGAGGGCAAGACTGTAAGGTTATTTAGGGATAAAGTATTTCAGGTCAAGGAACATTTACTGAAGTGGAGGCAGGGTTAACTTGGTGTCTGTTTCACAAAATGATACATTTAGATGAAGTAAAAGAATACTTTAAAAAGTCATTATAGGTGGTTTATAACAATTAAATACATTAGGATTAAGAAATTCAAATAAAGTTAGGGTTAACTTGTTTAAAGGTGGATTTACTATATATGCAACATGATACCAACTGATCAAAGACCCAGTGTAAGTCCACTCAATTCTTGCGAGAAGTCATCAACACCACAAATCTCTGGTTTGCTTTATAAAAATAAGCAGCAGCAAAAGGGGACAGAACAAAAAGAATAGCTGATTTAGTGGGAAAGGGATATGAAGAGCTGAAAGGTAACTATCTGTGGTGATAATTTGGAGGGCTTTTAGCTACAGTCACCTTGAGAGTTACTTGACTGGGCTGTTAGTGACTATTTCTAATTTCTGGCTAAAAACAAAGCAAAATAAATTCCATTCTATTAATCTCTCATTTTTATTCAAAATATTATTAATCTGTTTAAGAAACTAAAGACTTGAATTTACCCTTATAGGCTTAGTAATTTTATTAACTCTTCTTTAGTATCAATGATTTTAAGTTTTCCAGCATATTTTCTCACCTGAAACTTCTCTTTCAGAAATAAAAACCAAATCTAGTATAAAGAGAAGAAAACACTAAGCAGCAGTTATTTAATCTCCTTCTCTCAGTGGAAAACCCAGCTTTAAGCTTATATTTGGGAGGGTAAAACATCTAAAAAGAAGACAAACATCACATTTATTTGAAACCAACCTTTGTGTCCTTAGCACTTTTGCAAAATGGATAAATTAGAAAAAAAGATTAAACCCAATATCTTTGATGTTTGTCTGCACAATGGTTCTACTCCAAAGAACAGTAGACCCAACACAGGTCTTCTGAGTATGATATAATAACTCAAGGCATGGGGATAATCTTTGGCTTCCTAGAGTCCAACATTTTAATTCTTTACTGTTGTGAACTACATAAATGGTAGAGTAGCTATGACATAAGTAGCATATCTGTTAGCCTTCTTATTATACATACTACCTAAATGGTTCTTGTTTACATATTATTTAGTCCAAATTATTGTTATGAAACCAGAGTCCTAGATTGTGAGTTCAACCATAGTGAATGTTTAATGTGCTGCAATGAATACAAAAAATACATCAGAATAAACATAGATTCATTTTAGAACAACTTCAGAGAAAACTAAGTGAGATTTACATAACTCCACGAAGTCAAATTTTGTTAAAGATAATTTGGTGTTAAAAGTTCTAGCTTTTTGACTCAGATTGCCACAGATAACAGTATAAGAAATGTAGTCAGTGGGAACAGTGAACGCAGGATTTTTTTAGTGAATAAAATATTTTTCTTGGAATAGAGTTAGGTTTTTCTTGATTAAACTTTTCATTTTGAGATAATTATAGATTTACATGCAGTTGTAAGAAATAAAACAGAGACATCGCACGTACCTTTTATCATATTCTCCCAAAGGTCATATCTTGCAAAATTATAGTATAAAATTAGAACAACTTTACTGACATTGATAAAATCCACTGATCTTATTTGATTTCATCTGTTTCACTTGTACTCATGTGTGGGGTGAATGAAGGAACATGTATTTAATTCTACATACTTTTATTACATCTTTGTTAATAGATCTTCCACCATAGTCAAGATACAGACATGTTTCATCATCAACAATTTTTCTTGTTACCCATTTATAAGGTTTATTAAACTAAAAAGGCAAATAAATTTGTATATAAAAGATTAAAATTTAGAATTAGAATAAATACATACTAGGAGAAAAGTGAAATATATATAATATATAAATGTTAACTCTCAAGAAAGATGGAAAAAGTAATATTCCTTGCAGTTATTAGTGAGTCATACAAGGTGATTAAGGATAGAAAATAAAATTCATTTTAATTGAAATATATTTTATACATCATAAAATGCATTCACTTGAACTTGTACAGTTAAATGAGTTATGACAAATAAATATATCCATATAACCACCATTCAACTGAGATGTAGAACATATCCATATCCTCAGGCAAATATGATCTGATTTCATCACTTTAAATTTGTTTTGTTTATACTAGACCTTTCTTTAAATCGATTCAAATAGTATGTTGTTTTTTTCATATCTGATATCTTTAACTCATAATATTTTTGAGATTTATGCATATTATTATATGTATCAATAATGTTTTCTTGGCCCTGGCTAGTTGGCTCAGTGGTAGAGCATCAGCCTGGCCTGCAGGAGTCCCGGGTTCAATTCCCGGCCAGGGCACACAGGAGAAGTGCCCATCTGCTTCTCCACCCCCCCTCCTTCCTCTCTGTCTCACTCTTCCCCTCCCGTAGCCAAGGCTCCACTGGAGCAAAGTTTGCCCGGGCGCTGATGATGGCTCTGTGGCCTCTGCCTCAGGCGCTAGAATGGCTCTGTTTGCGGCAGAGTGACGCCCCAAGATGGGCAGAGCATCGCCCCCTGGTGGGTGTGCCGGGTGGATCCCGTTCGGGCGCATGCAAGAGTCTGTCTGACTGCCTCCCCGTTTCCAACTTTGGAAAAATACAAATAATAATAAAATAATAATAATAATAATAATAATGTTTTCTTTATATTTGTAAGATGTATTCCTATATTCATATGTCACTATTTATCTGTTAATGTTTATTTAGATAATTTGCAGTTGTTATTAGAAAATTGTCATGAACATTTATGTACAAATATGTGTGTGTGTGCACAATTATTTTAAGAGTGGGGTATAGACAGAATTGTTAGGAAGTATGGTAAATACATGTATTACTTTTTAAGATACTTTCACCAGTTAAGAATGAGAGTCCCAGTTTTTCAACACTTGTATTTGTGATTTTAAAAAAATGTTGCTTATGTCGGTAGATGTAGTTCATTATGTTTTAATTTAAAAATCATTGTTAATGACTTTTGGCATCTTTTTATGTGCTTACTAACAATATGTATTGTATTGTTTCATAAATTATGTTGTGTCATCTCCTTTGTAACATGTTTGCTCAAGTCCTTTGTTCATTTTTTCATGTGTGTGAGTATTTTATTTATTTTTTATTATTATTAATATTAATGTGGTGACATAGATCAATCATTGTACATAGGTTCAGAGAAAACATCTCCAGGTTATTTTGACATTTGATTATGTTGCATACCAATCACCCAAAGTCAAATTGTCTTCTGTCACCTTCTATCTGGTTTTCTTTGTGCCCCTCCCTCCCTCCCTTTCTTTCCTCCCCCCGTAACCACCACACTATTGTCCATGTCCCTGAGTCTCATTTTTATGTCCACCTATGTATGGAATTATATAGTTCTTAGTTTTTTCTGATTTACTTTTTTCACTCTGTATAATGTTATCAAGGTCCATCCATGTTGTTGTAAATGATCCAATGTCATCATTTCTTATGGCTGAGTAGTATTCCATAGTATATATGTACCACATCTTCTTTATTCAATCATCTATTGAAGGGGTTTTTGGTTGTTTCCATGTCTTGGCCACTGTGAACAATGCTGTAATGAACATGGGGCTGCATGTGTCTTTATGTACCAATGTTTTTGGGTCTTGGGGGTATATACCCAGTAGAGGGATTGCTGGGTCATATGGTAGTTCTATTTTTAATTTTTTGATGAACCACCATACCTTTTTCCATAGTGCTTGTACTACTTTTCATTCTCACCAACAGTGGTTGAGGGTTCCTTTTTCTCTACAGCCTTTCCAACACTTGCTATTACCTGTCTTGTTGATAATAGCTAATCTAACAGGTGTGACGTGGTATCTCATTGTAGTTTTTTATTTGCATTTCTCTAATAGCTAATTAAGATGAGCATCTTTTCATATATCTGTTGGCCATTTGTATTTCTTCCTGGGAGAAGTGTCTGTTCATGTCCTCTTCCCATTTTTTATTGGATTGTTTATTTGTTGTTGAGTTTTATGAGTTCTTTGTGTATTTTGGATATTAAGTTCATTTTTAAAGTTAAGTTTTATTTTTTATAAATTGAGTTGTACATTTTTTTGATTTTGACTTATAGTAATTCTTCAAATATTTTGATATCACTATTTCTATTTAAAAATACCTTTAAAAATTGATTCTTTAAAGCCAAAAAATACAAATTTGTGTTGGAGTTTAACACAGTTATAGCAATAAATTTTATGCTAATAATAGTGTGATAGCTGAGAGGTAAGAGTTAAAATATATTGTCATAAAAAATAAAATATATTGTCATAAAAATTTTACAAAGTATGTAAAGAAGTAGAAAGTTGCTTGAAGCCAGTCAGCATATTGTATGACTCCATTCACATGAACTATCCAGAAAAGCATTTTATAGAGACAGAAAGCAAATCATGGTTGCTTATGCTAGGGAAGGGTAGTTGGAAGAAGAAATTCACTGCTATTGCAATGAAGGGACCTTTTTGAAACAATAGAAATATTCTAAAACAAGATTGTGATGATAAGCTATTGATAATGTATTGGATTTGGGATAGAGTAGCAATTAGACTTTCCATGATTATATTCAATTGTTCTCTTTTTTTAGCACATTGTAAGATTTCCCTCCTGCCTCTTGTAATTAAATTAGGCCATTGACTTTCAATGGCCAAAGGCATAGTTTGTGCCACCTCACAAAGGAAGCTTTAAGGGCCAATGTATGATTTATCTTAACTCTTCCTCAGACTGAAGCAAACAGAAAACACATTACAGATGGCCACTTTGTTGTGTTATTGAGTGAAGAGAGGCAGAACTCACTGGGTTGGGAGGGGCAGAACTGTCAACACCATGTAGTTATTGTGATGTCTTTAGTCAATCAGAGCTGTGATAGCAAATATTAGGAGGGAAAAATATTCTTACCATCCTTTTCTTTCCCCATAGTACTATTCCAAAATAGTAGGTGTTGATCTAAATAAGTCCCGTTACAGAATACTGAGTGGGCCTGTTTACTTTAAGAGTAGTTTTCTCTTTTTTTTTAGCAAGAGAGACAGACAGACAGACAGAAAGAAAGGAAGAGAGATGAGAAGCTAGTTGCGGTATCTTAGTTGTTCACTGATTGCTTTCTCACATGTGCCTTGACCTGGGCCAAGCTGTTGACCCCTTGCTTAAACCAGAGACCATGGGCCAAAGCCAGTGGCCTTGGGCTTCCAGTCAGTGACCATGGGATGATGTGTATAATCTCATGCTCAAACCAGTGACCACATGCTTAAGCCAGTGACCTTGGGTTTTGAACCTGGGTCCTCAGCATCCCAGGTTGATGCTCTACCCACTGTGCCACCACCTGGTCAGGCTCAAGAGTTAATTTTTAAATAGTTTTAAGGATCCAGAAACTATACACACACACACAAAGAAGCTAAAACCTGGTAGATAGGCATTTATTTACAAGATCAATTAAAGAAATCTTTCTAAACCTCTTCTTTCCAAAAATGAAGAGAAGTATGGTATTATTTGGGAACTCCGTTCTCTCTTGTCAATTTGGCAGCTATTCTTAAACTGCTATACTGACCTAAGATAAACAATTGACTGTCGGTATTGGGCCAAATAATCTCTCTCCAGTTCTGTTCCGACAGTCCCCTTCCCTCTTGTCTGGCCCCACCCAGATTCTAAGCAGGTGCCCAATATTGCTCTCTTCAGACTGGTGAGAGTCAAAGGTACAGAATGGCTTTAGAAGTTCTATGGAAACAGATAATACAAACTTTACATCTCTTATTATTTCAAGAGTCTCTTGAGGCCCCCTGAGAAGAAATACTAACATTATTTAAATGGGGTCCATCTCAAATTGTTCATGATGTAAATGGAATTTTGAACTAAACTCAGTAAAATATTAAACTATTCTTTTGGTAGTCTTGATCCCTTGCCTCAGGAGTTTGGGAGACATATTTTCTTGTTTTGGGCAGGATTCAGGCATTACTGCCTTATTAAAGTCAATTATAACCATTAAACTCACATGTAGCTCTATTACCAACTCAGTTTAACCCCAGTTTTTAATATTCACCTTTAACTGCTTTTTAATAATTTTAAAATCTGCTAGATATTGGGTAATTATTTACTTTTAATTTTAGATGACAATGTCAGTAACAAAGCTTTTACTAAAGTATCAATAGTATATTTTTACCATGTTCTTACTTTCTATGGTTCAAGGAAATAATTTCCTTTAAAAACAAAACCAAGATAAAATATAGACGGGAAGAAGATTTTAGTATTTATTTTGCCTTGCTATTTATAAAGGATGTGGTTTTTGTCCTTGTTCAAAAAGGATAACTATACATTTAAAGAAAAATTAGCCATTATTCATTGCTCATTTTTATAGGCTTAACTTTTCATTTTAAATACAGAATAACACATTCACACTGACATGAGTTAAATTGGAAATATGATTTTGAGTGTATAAAATATTGATTATTATTGTCTTTTTTGTTTTAAGTTTCAAGATTATTTGAGCAAATAAGTTACAGATGGTATATACACCTTAAAAAACTCACAGCAACTCAAAAATTTGGGTCCACATATATTGAATTGGAAATAAACCATTAGTGAATTTCAAATGCAATACATTTTTTTTCTTTTCTAGCTATAGGTAATGTCAATTTGTAATCCTGTATCTTTCAACTGAGACTTGTGCTTCAAAATAAAATGAAAGATTAGTTCTTTAAAACTTGAAATGCAACATTATAACTACTTTTGCTATGGTGTATCTAATATATAATCATAAATTTTTTTTTTAGTTTTAAATGCAAATTAAAATGAAAACTAAAACATAATTTAAGAAATATATATGTATATATAATATAATATTTTACTTTAAAATATATCATCATACTAGAAATTAAAGTGTCTATTTCCTCTTACATGATTATTACAATTTTAAAATTGTGCAAGATACCTAACCCAGCAGTTCTTAATTTTTGGTTTAAGGCTCATTCTACAATCTTTAATTATAGATGATCAATAAAATCTTTTGTTAATTGAAATTAAGACAGAAATTAAATTTAGCCTACCATTAATTTATGTTAGAAATAAAAATATGTTACAATTAACATATAGTCATGACAATATTTTCATGAAAGTGATTATATTTTCAAAATAACAAATATTTAGTGAGAATGGTAGCACTTTGGTGCTTGTTTTCAAATAACTTGAATGTATACTGTAACAGTTGGGATACTCATCATTGTTTCATTTTTCATAAACTTTCACAGTGGTGGTTTCATCACACATTTGTTTATTCCAAACCACTTCATTGTATATTCAGAGGAGAATTAATGGAAAAAATATGAATGATATATTACTATTATTATGGAATAGTTTTGACCCTCAGATTCCTTAGAAGAGCTTAAAGCCCGAAAGGCCCCTGGACCCCACGGGGCCACCACCAAGCACACTTGCCAGCGTTTCAGAGTGCAAGTTTCAGCCCCAGCCTGATACGCTGGCTAGTTTCACAATGAGTCTCACTGGCTTTTCAATGGGCAGTTCTCTCTGGGGCAACTGAGAGAATCTCTGAGGCATCCAATGGGTCTTCTTTTCAAATCTTTCTAAATCTCAGCCATTTCACAAAGTTCTTCCAAGTTTGTGTCTTCCTTGGGTGTTCTACTTCAGTCCTAGAGACAGTGGCTGCCCTTAAAATTTTCTATTCCTTTATTCTGGGGTTTAATTTTACACCTTAGTAAGTTAACCCATTACTAGTAAATACAGGAATTATTTTTTATCAAAATCCCCTGTTCAAATTACTGGTGTACTTTCTGTCTTCTCTCTTTTGACCCTGATTGATTCAAAGCCCCTGACTATCCTGCAACTTTATTCACTACTGCCAAGAAGTTTATGTATATCATTATCATGGGCCATTTTTCTCTCTAAGCAAAGAGAATGATCAAATGCACTGCCTGAAGCTTGACACACTAAAAGGATTTCTCCTCACTGTTTCCATTCAAAACCATCCCAAAGGTAGCACAATAGGAATCCATTTTTTAACTTAAGTTGATTCCACCTTTGAATGGATCAAGCATGGGCTTTTTCCTCCTTTATCAACTCATGATAAGTGGCACCTATGTGAAAATGGCATAGGTTTAATGAAAGGCATTCACACAAAAGCTGTAAGTGACATAGGGAAGCTCTACCAATTGTTTGTGTAGCCTCTTTTGCCCTTCATATCTTGGTTTTGCCCTTGGGCATTACCCAAGTAGTGACATTTCTACCACTGAACTAACCAACCATGGCCAGGGGGTTGCTTTAATCCACTCTGAAAAGATATTTTATTTAGAACTATGACTCCATTTGGGGTTACCAATTAATTAAGTTCTCTTTTTGATAGTCCATTTATTTTTTCCAGAGCTAAACTGATAACTTAAACAGGGAAATAATGGGGACTACAATCTCTGCATCTTTATGTTTTAGAGTACCAGTGATCTCTCATTTATAGCAGATATTGTTTTTGGTTATATACACAGATCAGTCTAAGGGATATCTGTCTATTCTTTGCTGCTACAATAGTTATTATTCTACTAGTCCAAGGACAAATGTGTGGGCTCTGTCAACTGCTCCATGTGTCTATTTCACTTACACATATTAGACTAAAAAAATGACTACTGAATACATCTGTATTTAGCTTTTCCTGCTTCCACTGTGAGATGGACAAGGGCCATTCTTCACTCATTATTTGATCTCCAGCTAATAAAGGACCCTCACAAGGGCATTATGGGGATACCAGGCAGCTCTGTATAAGCACCAGTACAGACACCTTATACAACAACATTTGAAAGATCTGTATATTCACCTTTTCCCATTATAGAATTATCTTGGAAATGGCTATAGGTTTGTTCAGGAAGGACTGTAGAAATCACTACCATGATGTAGCAGATCCATCCTTCTTTCTGCCTGTGAGTTTTGTTTTGAATAATTGTTTCAGTTCTAGAAACTGGGTAATAGACCCATATTTTCCACTGGGGACTTAAGACTTCTCAACATCTATTATACTTATTTTCTAGCAGATCCCCAATAAATAGGTCAAGATCTGCATTTCAGAAACTCTATAGTTTTCTCCTATAGATGGCACAATCTCACTCCTGAACATGAGGGTGACAAATATTTCCTTTAAGGTACCTGTTTCCTATGAAGACTGCCTAGTCTTTAAGCAAAGTGAGTGTTGAGCTTCTATATTCCAGTAAGGGAGAGTGTACCTCTTTGGCTGGCCAAGTGTGTTTCCAGAGAACCTGTAGAATCAAAAGCTCTCAAGTTGTTCTCATGTGAAATTTCAGAGCTTCGCACCCACTCATCGAGGGCCCAGATATTAGCACAGATTATTTAGTCAGAGAACTCAGCCTTCTTTGGAAGCTTGCTGCTCTTGCAATTAGGTCCTGTGCCATATCTGCAGTGTGTATGCTCTCCGACTGCATGAGATGGGTTCCTCTTTAAATGCTGGCAAGAAAGCTTGCCAATTCTTACCTTTGGCTTTAAAATAATTATTAATGAATCTAAATTACTGATCAATGAAATCGACCCTGTCACTTTATCTTTTGAAGCTTCAGTGGCAGGTAGCAATAGTAATCAAATTTTATATTTCTCTTTGTTACTGTTTTCTTGTACCTCCTTCCATCTGATTCCTTCTCCAATGAACTCTAGGTGAAAAGCAGTGACTATAGTCTACAGCATGCGAGAGAAAATCAATATTCTATGTCTCAGCAGTAATGTGATCTCCACTATTATCTGACCAGTTTATAATTTGCTTCCTGAATACCACACATATGGTCTATTTCCAAGGACAATTTCTGGTATCAGCTGACTTAGGCTGGGTTTCCTAAAAGCAGAGTCTGACATTGGGATTCTTGTGGAAGTGAAATATTATTGAAGCATACTGTCAGGAGAAAGGACATACGGAAAGCAGGATAAGGCAAAAAAATAAAGCTAAGCCAAGAGGGATTCTCAATAAGAGACCATTCAGCATGGTCATGTGGATCTCCCAAGCATGATACCCCCTTCAGATAAATGAGCTGGCTTTTTATTCCTTGTTGTCTGTGAGTCTAGCTGAAGGAAAGTTTGGGGGAATGCGGAAGAAGATAAAAGGGCAAGATAATATAACTTTAGGCATAGAATTACCAAACAAAATGCATGACCCAGTCATATTAAAAGATCAGATAGTGAGTAATATAATGGTATTCAGTATGTGTAAAATATTGCATAATATGTACTCATACTAAAAGGCATATGTTATCAAGAGTTCAAATCTAACTGCGTCTTACATTTTTATTTACTAAAGCTGGCAATAATACCAAGACAGCTCCTGTTTGGTGAAGAGCAATTTGAGAAGGAAGCAGCTAAGGTGTTAACTGCTATGACACTCACAGCAGGTGAGGATCGTGCAGTGGCCACGAAAGGGACCAGATCAAGGAACTGATGGATTTAATCTAATATCTTATTTAGTGTTGGTGTTAAATCTGTCTGCTGGAAGAAAAGTGGGGATCCTAAACTTTGGTTCAAAATACAATTTCAGAAGAAGAAAATTCAAACAAAATGTAACAAAGTAGAAGTAAGGAATTGTGTCAAATCTATAATTCAAAGTGAATTCATGCTTGAAGAGATCTCAGAAACTAGTCTAACCATGTTCTTAGTTTTAATATCACTCATTAATTTGTGGGTGTTAGTAACCAGAGCTTTCACTAGCATTGATTAAAAGAAATTTATTGTAATCCAAGACAAGTTAAAACTCATGAATTTAGGTTTATGTTTAGTAGGACTGTCCTGGACCTCAGAAAAAACTAGAACTAGAAAATTGAACCTCTCATCACACTTGCCTCTCTTGTTCCATTTCTTTCTTCTTCATTCTAGTCTCACTTGACAAACCGGTCTCCAAGTAAGAACTGGTTCATATTGAATCAATCATGGATACCTGTCCTCTATAGTCACACCCCCTTGGAACTTGGTGTGTGTGGTAGCAGGTGTCAGCAGTGAGGGGAAAGTAGGAATGTTGAGCCAAGACAAACCAATAGATGTCTTCTGTGATCTTTACTAAATAAATTTTGAAAAAGACTTAATGGAAAAGATATGGTGAATTAGAACAATTAGAATAAAAAGTCAAGGTAAAGGAGAATCAAATATTTTCTCCCTTCTTTTTGAACAGGGTGCAGATGAAAAAAATATATCATTGGCAATGGAAGTTTTTATACCTTTCCTTAATGCAGTGTTACCCTGATTGTCTTGCAAACCACCCTTAAGGGAAACATGTTAATTTCTGAATTTTAGAAAAATGTCTTAAACTGAAAGAACAAGTTATTTATAAAAACTAGAACATATAACACTGTGAATCTTGTAAAAGTAAAATAAAGTCAAGGATATTGCTATATAGATTTTTTAAAAAAAGAAATACCATATTTAATTCCTGTAAGAGTGAATAGGCCCTGGCCGGTTGGCTTAGCAGTAGAGCGCCGGCCTGGCGTGCAGGAGTCCCAGGTTCGATTCCCGGTCAGGGCACACAGGAGAGGCGCTCATTTGCTTCTCCACCCCTCCCCCTCTCCTTCCTCTCTGTCTCTCTCTTCCCCTCCCACAGTGAGGCTCCATTGGAGCAAGGATGGCCCGGGCGCTGGGGATGGCTCTTTGGCCTCTGCCTCAGGTGCTAGAATGGCTCTGGACGCAACAGAGTGACGCCCCAGAGGGGCAGAGCATCTCCCCCTGGTGGGCGGGCCAGGTGGATCCCGGTGCGCATGCAGAAGTCTGTCTGACTGCCTCCCCGTTTCTAGCTTTGGAAAAATGAAAGAAAAAAAAAAGTGACTAAAATAATGGTGAGATTATTTTCACAAAATTGGAAAATCCCCTGCCTAAAAGAAGATAACTGGGCAAGACAAATTAAGAAAATGAGCACCCAGCTCTCCAATATTTGGAAGAAATGACATTATTGTTGTGACATCACTGTGGTAGATGAGATAAGACAGAGGCTTAATGACCCTCAAAGAAAAGTTGTAAACCACTCCTCATAATCCTGCCAGAGAGATAAACACTGAGAATCTGGCATTTCAGCTATTCCACTCAAGATCAAAGGACACACCCTCCGGCCTTAATTATATTTACTCCTCTAATACATTGGCTGTACACTTGGGATTGAATGGCCTGGGAACTCTTCTTATTTTAATCGTGTCAGTACATTTATAATATATTCAACCAATACTCTCAGTATGATATAATGTTATCATAAATACATGAAATCTGATGGTTGTTAAGGATCTTAAATGTCCACCTTTTCTGCCAAGGGAGAAATAACTTCTATTCTTGAAATATGGACATTTCTAATGTATGGTAATTCCATTGTTTCTGAAGCAGCTCATTGCACTATTAAACAGTTCTAATTTCTGGAAAATTCTTCTAACATAGAGCCAAAAATTACCTTTTGAAAATTTTCACTTGTTGGCTTGGTCTTATTTCTGCCCTCTGGAGATAAACAAAACCTGAACACTTTTACATATATTACAGTATTCTAAATATTTGCAAACAATTATTATAACCTGTTGTGTTCTCTTTTCCATGCCAAACAGTCCCAATTCCCTTAGCAAATGCTGAGCTTGTTTAAAAATATCCTCTACATTCTCAGAGGTTCTCTTTTTCTAAATCATTAAACCCCTAAACAAACAATAAAGCAGATATACATACAGTTCAGAACAAAGTAGGACTTTTTCCTTCCTGATTAATATAATTTAATACTATGTAAATCATAAAATAAATCATTCTATTTTTTTTACTGTCTCAAATAAACACTTTTGGGAAGAAATTATCAATATATTTTTAAGTCTTAAATTATTACATATAAAATATCTTCTGTAATGTTTTCAAAATACAAGTTTTGAAAAAAATTTAGGATTTCTCTTTATATATGACTTATGGTCTGAGTCAACTGATTCCCACATATTACAATATTTTTAAACCTAAAATCTGCTATTAATACATCTGCCATCTCATCTAGTGTTATCATCCATGAATCCATTTAATGACTATTTTTTGAGTAGTCATTAAATATTAGATAACCACTATAGGTGTGAATAGTAGTTTGTTGATGCCCTGCTTTCACAGAGATTAAATAATAGTATAGTGGAGTATGAATATGATCTGCATATCTATTTTTAATCAGTCTTTGAAAATCTCAGCATTCATTTCACTTGCTATAACAAATTTTATATAGGCATGCATATTTTAGTAGAGTGACTATATAATTAATTATTTGAACTAGGATGATTTTGAGAGTGATGTGTATATTATTAGTAATAATATTTGTGTTACTTGCATAAATTGGCAATGTACCTTTTGTACCAGGTGATCGTCCTACATTTAAGAAAAATTCTAATGCCAAATTCTCTTTGAAATATTAAAACTTTAGAATTCAGAAAACGGTTAAGTTGATTGTACCTTTTATATCCCAGTAATGTATAAACCTATCCATAGAAAAGCATGGAAATTTTTTTTACAAATATATGGACAATATATTAGTTGAAGTCTTTCGAAATATAATTAGTTTTGGTGGATTATGTGTTGGATCACATGTACTGTATATGAAGTTTCTCATACATCAGGGTTATTTTAATATAATGACTTTCCCATATTCAATTAAATATGTAGTTCTCTAATGTCACATATATAATAAAAGATGTCTAAGTTGAATTAATTCAAATAAGATTATATTATTTGACTACATATCACAATCTTTATGATTGTTAATATTAGTACTAAGTCTCAGAAATTGTTTTACCAGATGGAGAAGAATTAGCCAACTACTATCACCTTTTTGTGTCATTCCGGATAACTCCGGTATGCTGCAATAATAATGCCACCCAATCTCAGTGATTTAACATCAATGTATTATTTCACTATATGCCCTTTGAATGTCATTAAGGATCTCTATTCTTCATGTTTGTTAAGGAACAAGCTTTTATGATTACCTTTATAAGGAGAAGAGATCACTAAAATGGTTTGTAATAGCAATTAAATACTTCTATCTGCAAGTGACACCTCACACTTCCATTAGTGTTTCATTAGCTAATTCAAGCTTCATTACCAACTCCAAGAAGAAACGCAATCCTTTCAAGAAGCTAAAGAAAGAACTGTACAATTTATGATAAAGTCAATAAACTCCTACAGCCCCTTTTCAGTAACAACATATTGATAACTCTTAAAAATAATGCTTGCAAAAATTACTAATAGGAGTCAAGATTCTTTTAATTTTCTGTTAGAGCACAGTATATTAAATTAGTTCAAACAGATACATTTCATAATACAGAATAAAATCAATTGGTATGAATAACGGTTTGACATAATGATTAATTTTATGAGGAATTTATAAAAAATTATTTATACTGTAATGTAGAGTCATCAAAGTCTCACATGCATAGAATTAATAAATTATAATATCTTCTTAAAAGAATTCTTAGGAATAAACAACTTTAAATCAGTATAAGTACTGATAAAGGAAAAAATAATTAAATAGAAATGCTAGATCCTATTTCTATTGTTGATAGTGATGGGTATTTAGTGTCATAAAATGCAGGAAAAATATGCTTTTATCATTAAAATATGTGTTCAGGGTTCTTAAACTATCAGATTCTAGTTATTAAAAACACTATCACAACTAATGTAGTATTGCTGTTAGAATTTTTCATATATTCTTGACTAATTTTATTTCTACAAACAGAAATTTGGGGTACATTTATGCCCAGTATTTAGATTTCTTAAAAATATAAATGTTATTGCAAAAAGAAATTTGCTTTCTTTTTTAAAGGCTTAATTATTTGTCTACTTTCTGAGAAGTGTACTACATATTTTTTTCTTAAGAAATATACCAATAAAAGTAAACCTATATAGTTCCTATTAAAAATACCTTTACTTATTTATTTAAATTTTCATGTAAGTCTCTATTTCATGACTGTTTGATTGTGCAAGCATATGTATGTGTCTACAAGAATAAGGACTCAAATGTGAAAAGTCAAAGACATAAAATATAAATGCATATAAATGATTCTGTGAGGAACAGGTACTAGCCATGTGAAAGTAATTTATGTGCAAGAGAAATCAAAATGCATTCCTTCCTAGTATTTAAAAGCAACTATTCCCCATGTAATAATATTTGAATAAGTATCAATAAAGTACATTCATACTTTAGTCATCAACAGAAGAAAAAATGGTAAAAGTAATTAAAATTATATTACTTATATACACAAAAGATAATTTGGTACAAGAATCTAAGCTTTGAATATATTTTTAAGCACAATGCTGGAATTTAAATAAAATGAATTTCAAAACATCCGTACAGTCTCCAAAAAACGTATTTTTAAAAAAATTCCAAGTATTATATGTGGTATTGTTTTATTATCACTTTTTTATTTTATTTTCTGCCATGAGGCATAAGTATAAACTAATATAAACATAGGAAAGAGATTTCTCTCAGTATAGGCAAATTGCAGGGGAAAATGCGTTGCAGATGTATCACAGTTAGTTTGGTTCTCATATTTTCTAGATGCTTTTGTTTATTAATAAAATTCAGTATTATTCATTCCTTTTTTGTGCTATAGACAAATTTGTAACTGGTGAGGGTTGACATTGTAATGCATAAGAATTTACATGACACATGAAAGAGATTTGTTATATATATACATTTTGCTATTCTTTCCACTATAATAAAGCATTCCATATATCATGATTAGCAAAACTAGATTAAACAGACTTTCTACTGATAGATGTCCTTTCCTCCAGATTCTACTTGACACCCAGATATTTGTATATTTGCCCAGTATTCTGAAGTGTAGGATTAGTACCTACTTGTTTAGAAATTCACTGATTGATTGCCTGTAATTTCCTTTACCTGACTAGTCTTTGTTTTTTAATTATTTGCAGTACTCAGTGCAGTAAGAATCTTTACTCTTTTTCTATCACTGCAGTGTTACCAACCATTTTATTCTTTACTATACTTCTTGTAACACAAACCTGAAGAGCATGTTAGATCTTTTGACAGGAAGGCTCTATCCTCTAATCTAAACCAGTCTCTCTTAAGTGTTCTCAAACTCAGTACAACCTTGTCCTACTTCATCCCTGAATTATTTTTATATAAAATGCTAATGATTTAGCATTTATTTTTCATATAAAATGCTAATGATTTAGCATATTGGATTTTATATGCTCTATCACCTAGACTGTTGCAGAAATGAAAAGGATCTAATGTAGTTTTTTTCCTTGCCTAATCCTTTAATAATAAATATTTACTATGTGGAATATGGTGGGCTAGAAATTTTTGTATATATTTTATCTCACTGGTTCCCCTCATAATTTTATCTATCCTATAGATAGAAGAGTAGCTGTCAGATACACTTAAAAAATATACTTGATTTCTCATAGCATTTCATATCAGCTATCATTTCTACTACCTCAAAACACTTGATGGTCTTTACACAATGGCACAGTCCTCTTTCTCTAGGGGGCTGTTCCCCTTGAGGATTCATCCTATCTAACATACCAATACATATTCAAATTCCTTGAGCCTTATCCCAAGGTCTATGGGTCTCACGCCTATCATTCTCTCTTTCTGGTCCATTACACGCATTCAAATTTTGTTGGAATGCATACATATTTTGAGCTAACCTACTTAATATTGTTTTTGGATGTTTCTCAGTCCATGTTTTACATTTAAAATTGAATTCACTGTTTTGCTTACAAACCTTATCCTTTTACCAATGGGTAATGTCAAAAGCACCCTACTTGGTGTATAAGCCAAAAACCTAAAAGTCATTATTTGTACGTCCCTCTTTATTACCATGCCAATCCATAATTAAATGCTTTAAAAAGTTTCATTGTATCTTTGACGAACGTTTATCCTTCATTTCTACCATCACCACCTTACATTATGCTAGGCTATATCTTTACCCTGGAAAACTTAAATTAAGTCCTCATTGTTTAACCTTACCTATTCTTGGAAAAGTCTGATCTGATATTCTGTATGGTGTTTTTCTTTTTTTATTTTTTAATTATTTTTATTTGTTCATTTTATAGAGAAGAGAAAGAGAGAGAGAGAAGGGAAGAGGATCAGGAAGCATCAATTCCCATACATGCCTTGACCAGCCAAGCCCAGAGTTTCATACCAGCGACCTCAGCATTTCCAGGTTGACACTTGATCCATTGTGCCACCACAGGTCAGGGAAATATTTCCTCTCAAGGCATTTCATTATCTTTAGCCCTGGGGACAATGCTAAATAGTACTAGTAATAAGAAAAGAAGACAAGTCAGAAGTTTCATTAATAAAGTGGTACCTTGAGATACGAATTAAATTTGTTCTGTAACGGAGCTCGTATGTCAGCCAACTCGTATATCAAACTGCCAATACTGTACCTATGTGCCAATGCGCCTACTAGCTGTAGCTTCCCGAATCACCACTCATATCTCGAAATTTCACTCAGATCTAGAACAAAAATATGGACAGAGTTGCAGCTCGTATCTTAAAAAATTTGTATGTTGGTGTGTTTGTATCTCAAGATACCACTGTATATAGATATAAAATTTTAAATTCAGAGCTAATGTAGCAACCAGAATTTGAGAGACCAAAGTGGTTGTCCCTTTGACATATTTAAAGTATCAGTAAGCTAGATAAGACAAGTAAAAAAGAAACCAAATAAAAAGTCATGGTTAAGTAGAGCAAAGTTTCTGGCAACATCATAATATTATTTTTAGTATTCATTTTTTAAAGAGGAGAGAGAAAGAGAAGGGGGAGGAGGAGCAGGGAGTATCAACTCCCATTTGTGCACTGACCAGGTGAGCCTAGGGTTTCAAACCAGCAACCTCAGCATTCCAGGTCAAGGCTCCATCCACTTAACACAGGTCAGGCAATATACTTTAAAATAAAAAATGTAAGCTCTGACATTAAAAAACTAGATCTTCTATATACTAATTATTTGTTATCAAGTAGATCAGTGTTAAAAATTTGAGAGAAGTTTTAAAAAATCCTAGTATCAATATATTTCAAGTTCTCTTTGGATCTTCTATTGTTTTTGCTTCATGAAAGTTTTACTGTGTTTTATTTGGTTTTAAACACTTTATGGTTTTATTTCTATTCTGTCAAATATCATAAAATTGATACTTTTATTATTTAATTAGTATTTTCCCAGTAAGTATGTGTTCTTTTAACTCTTGTAACCTTTCAGAAGTAACCTTAAGTGTTTTCTGGCTCACAGTACAGTGTTGGATTTTTTTGTTAAATAAACTATTTTTTCTCATAATAGTTCATTTGACCAGATAAATATATCAATCCAAATTTTCCACAGAGAAAAAGAGAGATTCTGATTTTTGTTATGTGATTTAATTTTTCTTTTCTTATTTCTTCTATGTATACATTAATGTGCAAGGAATCTTTTATTTTTATCTAAAAGGTTATTATTTTTATATTAGCATGATAGAATATCTTCAATTTTTTGTTTATGTAATAATTCTCTACTTTAAACATTTGTATATCTGTTTCCTACCTTACCCAGATCATCTAATTAAACTAACATATGTTTTGTCTCAGTAAACACAAAATATCATCAACTTCATTTTATTTTTTCATATGGTATTTTCACTCTCTACAAACTTATGTTTTCTTATATCTATATTGTCAAAATATATCACTATAACATTATACATTTATCTTAATTCCATCAATCAGACTAAGTTATACAAGTAAATTTATATTCAATGTTCAACACAGGCCATATGCTGATGATTACTCATTTTACTTGTATGAAGAACAATCATTATTTGTGTTATGAAAAAGGGCTCATAAGAATAACATCCTGAGAATTCTGTGTGGTAAGGTATCGGTAGCCATTATACTTCAGAGTTAATTTGCCCAGCTATAAAACCCATGACTAAATTGGTTTCCTTTCTGCAGGCTAAAATGTTACTATATTATCTTCTAGCATAAAATGTGGCTGTGGAAAATTTGCTACTAATTTGCTTTTCTTCCTGTTATAAATGAGTATGTCCTTTTTTCTTTCTGAAGTTTTATTTCAAAGTTTAACGGTAGTGTTATAATATATCTTGTTATTGGCTGGTCTAGGATATTTGTCTTAATTATGTGGTATGACATTTTAATACATATGTTCAAGTCATATTTTATTTCAGAGTGCATATATTAATTTAAAATTTTTGTATCTGTTCTGTTCCAATGTTTTAATTTTTTCCCCAGTGGAGACACCACTTATCTGTATGTTAGACCTATGTTGCCTATCTTCTAAAACCACCCCCTCTTCACAGTTTAAAATTATTTCCTCAATATCTTCTTTATTTTTCTCTTTCCTCTTTTGCATCTTCTGTTCATTTTATAATGTTACCTGTGACATTTATTCACTATTTTGTGTTTTCTGGTTAATCTTCAATATCAAAATTAATATTTTGTCATAGCTATTTCCTGCTTAGTTTTAGCTGTCTTTTTAACTTTTTTAAAAATATCTAGTTTTAAAATATTTAATTCTAATTTATGTTGTTCTATTTATGCATTGATTACATTTTAAGATAACATTTTCTTGTTTTTAATTGCTATCTTAAATTTTGTATATACTTTCCAGGTATGTGATTGTACTTGGCTTCTATTACCTCTAATCTAGCTTATTATTTTTTCTTGTGTCTTATAATAAAATATCTCTTCTCTTTAGTTGACTAATAGTTCTGTATTTTTCAATATAATTTTTACTATGAACAATTTCTGTTCAGTGCTAGTTTTTACTCTCAAATGGTTCCTCATTTGATTAATTTAAGAGTTCCTGCAATAGAGAACATTCTAGCGTTTATTCAACTTTCCACAGACCTCTTATATTTTCTGTGAAGGGAGCTTGATAAACTCTTTCTTACTTTTGGCTGCATTCTCAGATAATTTTGTTGAGATTTCCATTTAAGTTGTGAATCCCTCAATTTGGCAGCAGCCACATATTAATAATATTTTAGAGTTCACTTGCTGCTTGAAATGTAGAATTCCCTTGGCCTTTTCTCCAGTTTCTCGTAAGTAGTTATTTTTGCCATACATCATGCTTTTAATGAATAATTTTCACTAAACTTTTTTTTGTTTGTTTTTGTTTTGTTTTGTTTTGGTTTTTGTTGACAGAGACAGAGAGAGGGACAATTGGGACAGACAGACAGGAAGAGAGAGAGATGAGAATCATCAATTCTTTGTTGCAGCACCTTAGTTGTTATTGATTGCTTTCTCAAATGTGCCTTGACCAGGAGGCTACGACAGACAAAGTGACCCCTTGTTCAAGCAAGGGACTTTGGGCTCAAGCTGGACAGCCTTGCTCAAACCTGATGAGCCCACACTCAGGCTGGCAATCTCAGAGTTTCGAAACAGGGTCCTCTGTGTCCAGTTTGACACTCTATCCACAGCACCACCACCTGGTCAGGCTTCACTAAACTTTTTGTAATTGTTGTCTGTAGATATCTCGTTTTGGTAGCCAACTTGCTCAGTTTTTGTTAATGGAGGTATTCATAGAGATTCAAACACCATTTCCCCACTAGCATTCCTAATCAACTGAATTTTTTTTACTCAATACTGAAAGATGAATGGCAAATTCTCAGCAGATGAATCATAGAATGCAATGGATAGACATTTTAAACAACAAATTTAACAAAAGTGCTGAGGTAAGAGATTGTACATCATGTGCAGAAATCAACTATTTGTCCAAAAAATGGATTATGTGTAACTAATATATTTAAGGTAAAATAAGAAGTTTTTTATTCAGCTGAGTCAGAAGATTCTGAATGATGGTATAATAAATTTCTTGTTATTACTATTTATTATTTTATTTTTCTCATCATATTTTTTATTATTATCATAAAGCTTCCCTGTTGCCTTTTAAAGCACTGGATTATGACAGATGTTTAATGAAAGTTGAAAATGTTATTCAATGACACAATGTTTCAGAAAAAAAGATAGTATGCAAATTTAAATCATAAATAACTGAAGAGAGAATCAAAATGCCTTTTTAAAGGAATACATAAGTAATATTTCTTTTTAAGTGAGAGGATTGGAGATAAACTCCTGCATACTCCCCGACCAGTATCCACACGTCAACCCCCAGCTGGGGTGAATGCTCAAATAACCTAGCTATCCTCAGTGCCTGAGGGCAACACTCAGACCAATCAAGCACTAGTTGTGAGAGGGAAAGAGAGAGTAAAAGGGAAGAGGGAGGGGAACAGAAGCAGATGATTGCTTCTCATGTGTACCCTGACCATGGGATCATACCTGGGACATCTGCATGCCGGACTGATGCTACATCCACTGTGCCAACTGGCCAGGGTATAAATAATATTTTAAAAAAGATTTTTAAAATGGTATTACATTTAAAGAATTATAAAATTGAAGATGCTTAATTCCAAATTGTTTGATTATTTTGGGGGGAAAGTATAATTTTGTTTCTCTGTCTACGTAGACAGAGGAAGAAAATTAGTATAAGGCACAGTAGGTATATGCCTCTCCTAAGAATTACTATATAATTAGAAAATATCTGTTGAAAGAGAAATAAATGCAGTTGATAAATCTGGTTAGCTTCCAAACCATCACAATATGGAAGAACTGGTTAAGTGCATTATAACTCCATACTTTCAATAGAACATTGTTTATACAATGCTGTTTTTATAAAAGTTTTAGTAGAAATGAAATATGTTCATGTTAAGTAGTGTTGACATATGTCTTTATATGTTTTGATACTCCCACTTATTGTTTCTTTCCAAATGGAGAGTATTTCCTTGGTGGAGCACTACTGACATCCATCATTTTAATCATTCTCTCTTCAAAATAGATAGAGAATTTTAATATTACTGGTTTATGTGACAAAAAAAAATGATTGCTTATATTCAGCTCAATTCTGCAGTTTTCCTTTTCAGATCAAGCTGTTTTCCTGGAATTCTTTCTTACATCACATCAGGGCATATCTTTTAGGCTGGGGAGCTCTTCTGCAAAGTTGCCAGTCAACAGATGGGTAATTCTGTCTAATTGTGGGGCTCAATTTGCACAGGAATTTAACTTTTCTACCAGATAATTTATTATTTATTAATATTATTAATTTTTATTTATTTTACTTTTTCTTTCTTTCAAAACCCAAGAATGGAATTGTTTATATGGATCACCACAAAATAATTTCCCTGGTCACCCACTGATTAACAAAATATCAACAGCAACTCTGAAAACACACACAATTTAAATTGGGATGATTCTTTTTTTTTTTTTTTTTGTATTTTTCTGAAGCTGGAAACGGGGAGGCAGTCAGACTTCCGCATGCACCCGACCGGGATCCACCCGGCACGCCCACCAGGGGGTGATGCTCTGCCCATCCCGGCCGTCGCTCTGTCACAGAGGCCAAGGAGCCATCCCCAGCGCCCGGGGCCATCTTTGCTCCAATGGAGCTTCCGCTGCGGGAGGGGAAGAGAGAGACAGAGAGGAAGGAGAGGGAGAGGGGTGGAGAAGCAAATGGGCGCCTCTCCTGTGTGCCCTGGCCGGGAACCGAACCCGGGACTTCCGCACGCCAGGCGGACGCTCTACCACTGAGCCAACCGGCCAGAGCCAGGATAATTCATTTTTTAAAAAAAATGTCTTCTAATTTTAGTTTATAAGATACTTATAATATCCACTACTCAGGAAAATATGAGTTATTGCTCAATTTTTAAAAATACTAATCCATTATAGAATGGCAAGCGAGTACAAATGTTAACTTATGGATCTAGATATATATTAAAATGTTTAAATCCCAATGGATGCTAAGGTACTTTGGCATAATTTAGGTTTTTAATTCACTTGAACACAGATTTTGATGACCTAATAATTAAAAAAAGATTCCAAAAAATTTAACAGATTAAATAATGGTGCAATATTAAAAATAAATTTATTATATCTAGAGTTACTAAAAGCCCAAATTTGGAAAACTAGTAAAACAAAAACAAACCCTAATTTGAGAAGTGTATAAATATATGAATATTATACAAATGTGTGTCTACCATTGACTTTAATAGAAAAAACTACTTTAAATATACTTTCATTTATTATTTGGATGTCTCCTTGAGCTTAAATATAGATTATTAACACTGTTAAAAAGTATTATATGTGTATTTTCTTATATAAAGTATATAATGACATCAAGTTATTTAACTTTTATATTTAAGAAATTAGATATATGAAAAGATGCTCATCTTCTTTAGCTATTAGAGAAATGCAAATCAAAACGGCAATGAGATACCACCTCACACCTGTTCGATTAGCTGTTATTAGCAAGTCAGGTAATAGCAAATGTTGGAGAGGCTGTGGAGAAAAAGGAACCCTCATACACTGTTGGTGGGAATGTAAAGTAGTACAACCATTATGGAAGAAAGTATGGTGGTTCCTCAAAAAACTGAAAATAGAACTACCTTATGACCCAGCAATCCCTCTACTGGGTATATATCCCCAAAACTCAGAAACATTGATATGTAAAGACACATGCAGCCCCATGTTTATTGCAGCATTGTTCACAGTGGCCAGGACATGGAAACAACCAAAAAGCCCATCAATAGATGACTGGATAAAGAAGATGTGGCACATATACACTATGGAATACTACTCAGCCATAAGAAATGATGACATCAGTACATTTACAGCAAAATGGTGGGATCTTGATAACATGATACGAAGCTAAATAAGTAAATCAGAAAAAAAAAACAGGAACTGTATTATTCCATACGTAGGTGGGACATAATAGTGAAACTAAGAGACATTGATAAGAGTGTGGTGGTTACGGGGGGGAGGGGGGAATGGGAGAGGGATAGGGGGTGGGGAGGGGCACAAAGAAAACAAGATAGAAGGTGACAGAGGACAATCTGACTTTGGGTGGTGGGTATGCAACATAATTGAACGACAAGATAACCTGGACTTGTTATCTTTGAATATATGTATCCTGATTTACTGATGTCACCCCATTAAAAAAATAAATAAAATTATTTAAAAAAAAAAAAAAGAAAAGAAATTAGATTAAATAGACAAAATTTTTCATCAATATATAAAAGTATATGTGTAAAATTTCAAAAGAAATATATTAACATATTAGTAATGATTCCCTTTCAATTGTGGGATGATAGTTTATTTTAATTTTGTATGTATATTTTCTATATTTAAAAAGTTCTACATTGGGATCAGCAAAATTAATTTATTTTAAAAACTGGTATTGCATAAACCAAACATCCAGGTAGTTGGCGAGATTTTTGAATTTTCAATATATTGTTTTGACATTGGATAGATATAAACTCAGTGAAAGCCATTTGTAAAATCTATCTTCACTATAAAATTTTTTTTTGACACAAATGCTAGAAAAAAGTAGAGAAAACTGACTTCCATACTGGGACTATGTAGTTGAAAACCAGATGCAATGGTTTATTTCGTGACAGAATATTTGTTGCTCTATATTGTGCTCTATGATCCATGAGGAAAATAGTTATATTCTACTGATTATAGTGCATCTTATTAACAAATATAACATAATCAGTATATCTATGTATATAGAGGTTGTTCACTTTTTGTTAGTAATATTTATAGGGTTGTAAACTTTTTTTTTTAAATGTGTTTTTTTAATTTTATTTTTTATTTATTCATTTTTAGAGAGGAGAGAGAGAAAGACAGAGAGAGAGAGAGAGAGCGGAGAGAAAGACAGAGAGAGAGAGAGAGAGAAGGGGGGAGGAGCTAGAAGCATCAACTCCCATATGTGCCTTGACCAGGCAAGCCCAGGGTTTCGAACCGGCGACCTCAGCATTTCCAGGTCGACGCTTTATCCACTGCACCACCACAGGTCAGGCCTAGGGTTGTAAACTTTATTATTATTATTTTTTTGTCCCTGTGTAAGAAAATTAGAGATCTCTAATATAATTACAGTCTTCTTGTCTAGTAATTTACAAGCACAGGCATATAAGGCTAACAATTGGTAATGGTTTTCATTCATATCCTCTGGAAGTAGAAGAAAGACTTTTTTAGGGTTCCCAGTCTATGATTTTTTAATATTAAAAATTGGTCATAAAAGAAAAGACTTTTAGCAACTCAAGATTATTTTTGATACAATACAATTTAAAATAATATGTTACAATGTAATTCACTATTATAAATAATATTGTAATCAAGAGAATGGTGCATATATTCCTTGAATTAATATTTCTGTTTTTTTTTATTTTTTTGATAAATTTCCAGATATGGAATTGTCGAGTCATAAGGCAGTTTCACTTTCAATTTTACAAGAAAACTCCATAGTGTTTTCCACAGTGGCTGTACCAATATTCATTCCCACTGACAGTGAATGAGGATTTCCGTTTCTCCACATTCTCTCAACACTTGTTCATTGATTTATTGATGATAGTCATTCTCACACGTGTGAGGTGATATCTCATTGTGGTTTTAACTTGTATTTTTTTCATGATTAGTGACATTAAGCACCTTTTCAAATGTCCACTGGCTATCTGTATTTTCTCTTTAAAAAAGTGTCAATTCACATCCTTTGCAAAATTTGGAAGCAGCTCAAGTGTCCATCAGTAGATGGATTGTACAGATGACTATACCCAGAGAGCATTTTTCTAAGTAAAATAAGTCAGTCAGAGAAAGACAGGTGCCATATGATTTCACTAACATGTGGACTCTAATGAACAAAATAAACTAACAAGAGAAATAGAGATAGAATCATAAAGAGCTGGCTAACAGCTGTCAGTGGAGAATTTGGAGGTTGGGTGTTGGGGGTGGAAAAATTGAGCAAAAAAGATAAAACAAAAGCAAAATTTATGGACATGGACAACAGTGTGCTGATTGCTGGGGGGGGAGAGGGTTATGATAAAGTGAAGGAAGGTGTAATGAGGATAACTGGAGACGGAAAAAGACTAATTGAGGTGGTGAGCAATACAGTGTGCAGATGTTGTGTTGTGGAATTGTGCATGTGAAACCTGTATAATTTTGTTAACCATAGTCACCCCAATAAAGTCAATAAAAAGGAATTACTAAATAAATAAAAGTATATGTTTTACCATGACTTTAGGAAAAAACTACATTTTTATAGATTAAATCAGTGCAAAATTCTGACTTGCCAACCAACCACAGTTTGGCTTTACTCAACATTACTTCTTGTTTGATAAGTCACTTCCCTTCTTCTTTAAGAGCATATGGTTACAAATGAAAGGCAGTAATATTGCACTGGGAAGCATAAATTAAGAATTATATTTATATTGCTGACACAGTAATTTGTTACTTATCCTGCTCTGTCCTCGGTGTTTAGAACAACAAACTTCTGGAAATATTTTTAGTGTCTCTGGAAATAGGTTGCAAATCAATTTGAAATGCTGTACCATATCAAACAAACAAATATTCTTCAGAGGGTCAAATTTAATTCTATTTAATAAGGTTTAAAATGGCACACTTATCTTAAATGTCATGGAAGAACTGGTAACACAAACAAACAAACAAAAAAACTTTTGAATCACCATTATGTAACAGGGTTTAAAGATATGTACATTCTTGCAAATAGTAATTCTACATATAAAAATGTATCCAAAGGAAGACGTCTTTATAAAGAAAATAATATGCCCAAAGATAGTAATAAGAAAATTATTTGCTATAATATTAAGTGAAGATAATGTCTCAAAAATATATTAACCCATGGTTAAAAGTTTAAACATTTATACATTTATACAAAAAAAAAAAGAGAGAAGTGCATGTTTTAGTGATGATATTTGGTGAAATGAGGAGAGAAATATATTTTTATGATTTAAAAATATGTTCCAAAAAGCTGGAATTTATTTATTTCTCCTTATTTTAGTTATTTATTTCTCTTATAGGGACAAAGTAATTTTTAATGTGATAATAATTAAATGTGAAATCATATGTATTGATGATTAAATTAGTGCAAAATTCTGACTTGCCAACTGGCCAGTCACCTGCAACAGAATGTGTCTAAGTGTTAATTTACTTCCCTTATCTATTTGAGAAAGTTATTAAAATTCAGAACACAAATTAAACCTGCTTATTTTTTTTAACCTTATAATACTCAAAATCTGGTAACTTATTTTCTGGATTCCAAACTACATATGGGTATTTTCAGGAAGTATAAAAGTAAAAGTCAAGTTTGAATACCCATCAAGGGATGGTCTTTCAAAAAAGGAAGAAGTTTTTACATTAATTGTGGAAACTAAGTTATTTTAAAGAGTTAAATTTCTATTTATGCTTATTTTCCAGAAAAAAATATTTCCCATGGCTTTACTACTTCAATTGAATAAGTGTCTCTAAAATTAGAAATTTAATGTTTCTTTGTGGGCTTAATGATTATAGTTTTCTATCTTCTGTTATATTTTACTTAGAACATATTTCATAAAGACAGATCTTAATTAGGTATTGAGGAAACAATCACTAATGCCAGTGAAAGCCCTTTTATCTTTCCCAATCCAATGAACTCTTCATTTATTTCAAGATATAAATATAATTAATATATAATCCAAATAATCTAGCTTTGAATTCTTATTTAATTGAGAATGTCCTTATATATAATTTATATAATGCCGTGTGAATTTGGAGACTAAAATATTGTTTCTAACTTAGAGGGGAAAAACACTTGTTATGATTGAGCACAGTAGAGGTCAGTCTTTGGATTACTTTTAAAAACTGACTGGGATGTGGATTTGGAGCTAGACTGAATGAGGTAAGAGACAGACATAAAGGAAGGAGGGAGAATATTACTCCCTAGTGTGTTGGCAATACCAGTCTAGGGAGTCAGCTTTAGATGGTTCAGGAAATTTAGTCAGATAAAGGACAAGTAAATAAATATGAATTTTTTTTTACATATTTTTATCCTTTAAAATGTTTTAAAAGTTACTTGAACCACAATATTAACTTTGAACTAGGCATTTCAATACAGATGAAATATTAATAGCTTCCACTGTGTATCTCTCATGATTAAGCATGCTGATTAGTAAGTGTTTATTGCTAATTATAACATGCCAAATCATGAAAAAAAGGAAAAACACTTTTTTTTTTTTTTTTTGCAAGAGTGACAGGATGGAAGATGAGAAGCATCAACTAGTAGCTGTGGCACTTCACTTATTCATTGATTGCATCTCATATGTGCCTTGACTAGGGTGGCACAAGCTGAGCCAGTGACCACTTGCTCAAGCCAGTGACCTTGCGCTCAAGCCAGTGACCACAGAATCATATTAATGATTCTATGCTCAAGCCAGAGAATGTGCGCTCAAGCTGGTGAGTCTGCACTCAAGCTGGATGAATCCATGTTCAAACCAGTAACCTTGAGGTTTCGAACCTGGGACCTCAGTGTCCCATGTCAATGCTCTATCCACTGTGCCACCACCAGCAAAGCAGAAATACATTTCAAAGATATATAACACCATTTATAAAATATGATTTACACAAAACATGGAAGACCACTGGTAGGTATTATTGATCCTAAAGTATAAGACCTAAGCAATGAGGACTATTCCTAAATCAACTTGTGTCCCAAAGGGCTAGCACAATGCAAAGAATAAAATCTGAGTTCAATATATGTTTGTTGAGTCTATTTCAAAAAGTAAATATTAAGTGTAAACTGACAAGTTATATATATATTATATATATATAATATATATACATGTACAATGTGTGTGTGTATAACGTTAGCAAATTAAAGAAGCCTATGTAATCATGTTTTCCTTCTAAACATCCTACCAAGAAATTCATGGATTCCTACTTCTTTGGAACATGTGATGTTTTCTTGGAATCTCTGTTATTAAAGTGAACAAAGCAGAACATCACCAAAGCAGATGGTATGCTTTCAGTAGATATAAAATCTCAATTTATATATATATATATATATATATATATATATATATATTTTACATAAAAACATTCACTACCACTATTTACATACTTAGTTGTTTTATTAAATGTGTGCCTACTGCTTAATTATTAGGAACTATGCCAATTTATTCTCAATTTAAGTATTTTTAAAAATTCAAAAACATTTATAAAGTGACTACTATATGTTAGCATTGAGAAAGTGATCACAGAGATAATGAAGCATTCTCATAGTTTGAAAGTCTTTACAGTTTGGAAGGGGTGACAGTCATACAAATGAATGACTATCCTAATATGATAAATGATAATTATGAAATTTTGTATAAAGTAGTATGAAAGCATAAGTGAATGAATAAATCTGATTTATGATAGCTTGCTTGTGTGTTCACCATATTTAAGAATTTTTAAAATAAAATATTAATTAAAACTACAATAACATTTTCTTTTTCTATAGATATTTGAAATATCTTATAACCTGGGAAGAAAAAGATATCTAACAATCCAAGTTCATCAGCAGCAAATAACAATCACAAGTGAGGATATTTTTTTTCCCAAACAGCCTTATGATATGACAGTTCTTCCTAATTTATGATCTGCACTACAGTTCTAAAAGTCAGTATTCATTTCTTTCAACCTTGATGCTGTACCAGAGTTGCAATGCAGAGTCCAAAAAAGATATATCATCCCTTAGATTCAGAGCTTCTGTGGCTCCCCTTAAGAATTACGTATCATTTATGAGCATTTTTGTGTTCATAAATTATATTTATTAGAGAGGCTTATTGCTTAATAACCTTTGGGCACATTTACAAAAGTAATAAGACAATCTCTGCCACTGCAGTTTCAATTTAATAGGCAGCAGAAAATCAAAACATACTTAGCCACATGAAGCACAAATGAAAAACAAGCCCAGATTATATTTGTTCCAAACCTCAGGAATATAGAAAGAGAAACTAGCATTTTAAAATTTACCCTGGTTTGGGGAAGTAGTCATATTTATTATCCTTTCTATATGTATGTTACTCAGTCACATATATTCTAAGTTTCAGGACATGTGCAAGGTTAAGGGTGTGCACAAGCCTACCAAAGAGAGTCAGAAATAAAACCAAAACCAAAATAAAGGCAACAGTTTCAGCTTTTGAGTGAGGTTACTTATTCACCTGGAAATCAATAGTTTTGACTCACTGAGGTCAGCATGACTTTGGGTATATGCTACTATATCTTTAATGTTCTTATTTAAAATGCAAATATATTACATTATCATTTAAATGATATTATTAATTTCCTTTGGATGGAAGGAGTAAATATTTGACCTGATAGATGTCAGACAGAATGTGAGGTAATGCCAATGTTGATTTTCATGTTAGAAAATATTTTTAGCCTGACCTGTGGTGGCGCAGTGGATAAAGTGTCAACCTGGAAATGCTGAGGTCGCCGGTTCGAAACCCTGGGCTTGCCTGGTAAGGCACATATGGGAGTTGATGCTTCCAGCTTCTCCCCCCCTTCTCTCTCTCTGTCTCTCCTCTCTCTCTCTCCCTCTGTCTCTCCCTCTCCTCTCCAAAAATGAATAATAAAAAAAACTTTAAAAAAAAAGAAAAAAATATTTTTATATCCCTTAATACCTCTTTTGAGTTGCATTGTGTCCCCTCAAAAAAGTTATGTTGAAGTCCTAATGTGGGGATTTTCTGAGTGTGATTTAATTTGGAACTGAGGTTTTTGCAGATGTAAGCAAATTAAGGTGAGGTCATTTTGGATAAGAGTGGGCCCTAACAAATGAATGATGTCTTTATAACAAAATGGAAATTTAGACAGTGACTTACGAAGAGGATTATTTGCAGATGGAGGTAGAGATTAAAGTGATTCATTTACACTCAAGGTATACTAAAACTTGCTGATAACCAACCCCAAAATGAGAATAGACAAGGAAAGATTCCTCCCTTAGAGCCATCAGAGAAAATATGGATCTGTCCATTTTGGATTTCCAAGTTCTAGAACTGTGAGAGAATAAATTTATATTGTTTGTAAAAACGTTATGGCAAACCAAGGAGTCTAATGTAATGCTTATTTCAGAGATAAAATATTATATCAATAAATGTTACAGTTTTTCATTCAGATAATATTGTAGCCAATGGACCAACCAACTTTCTATGAAGGGCTAGATAGCAATTGTTTTTGGTTCTGTAGGCCATATGATCTCTGTGACAATTATTTTATTTTTTTCCATTTTGAAGGTTTATTATTTATTTATTTATTTTATTTGTATTGGTTTCAAGTGAACAGCTTAGCTGTTAGAGTGCAAAGTCTGCAGGGAGGGACCATCAGGAGTCAGGAAGGTGGAGCTAATGATTCTCTCCTGATAGGGTTGATGTCCGGTAAGGACTGGATACTGCTACTCTGGTCACTGGGGCCAGGCTACTCCAGGCCTGGCTCAGTGAGGGTACTCGGTCACAATTATTAAACTCTGCCATTGTTTTCCAGTAAAGCATTATTTATAAAAAGAGATGGCTTACTCATGGCCTATTCTCTGTCTCATACTACTTTCCTTAGACTTTCTCATTTTCATAAAGATTTCCTTATTTGTTTTCCTTTGACTGGGATGTGAAAATGCACTCTCTTTTTGACTTTTTGATTGCTGTCACTTTGCTTATATTACCTAGATGTGATGGAAAGGTTAATGGTTCCTGAAAGATGTTCATGCCCTAATCCCTGCAACCTGTGAATATGTTACCTTACATGGTAAAATGGACTTGACCGAGGTGATTAAATAAAGGATCTTCTAATGGTGCAATTATCCTGGATTTTCTGTGTGGTCCCAACATAATCATAAAGGTCATAATTGCTACATTACTGACTTGAAGTTGGGTTATGTGGCCATAAGCCAAAGAATGCAGGAGACTTCTGAAAACTAGTGGAGACATGGAATTAGATTTTTCCCAGAACTTCCAAAAGACAGGCAGCTCTGCCTATCAATTTTAGACTTCTGACCTCCAGTCCTATAAGAAAATACATTTGTGTAATTTTAAAAGACTAAATATGTAACAATTTGTTATGTAACAATAGGAGATTAATATGTTGGGTTTTGGCTTCTTACATTCCAAGAATATTTTTTTAGATTCTCTACCCATTTCCATCTAAGGCCACCAATAAGTGAAACTCAACAACTTGTTAAGTGTTTATTGCTGGACATATGTTGGCACCAAAAGGCCTATAAACTTGGCCCCTGCATTTCTGAAGGTTTAAGAGAAAAGTATGAAGCAGAACAAACAAGAAGAAAATAAATTTCTTAAGTGTGAACCATCCTCATTCAATCAGTATGATAGTTGAATGTGGCTTACTACATATGGTAGGATACACAAACCTAACCTTGAAAAAGAACTATGCTGAATTTGCAATGTTCTTGGTTAGGTCCAAGGGCCTCTGACAACATCGGGCTGTCACTGACTTCATTAATGAAGAACAACCCCAATTGGAAAGACTCTTATTCAATATACATAGATGTATAAGCTAATATTGGAACTCAATTCTTTAAAAGATTACAGTCACGAAAAAGCAATCTTCAGGGTATTTCCTGGAAGAAAGATTCTCACATACATCCCTGAAAATTGAGCTTAATGCTAGTTTACACTTCCTTCCCAAAAAATTAGTAGGACACAACTTCTATGATATGCAGATTAGCACTCCAGATCTATGGAATACCAGCACATGCATTATAGCGTATGCCTCATGCCTCATTTGTGTCTGTTCCCCATCAAGTTTGGGGTTGAACCTGGTAATGACTAATTGTCTTAGGAAACTAACTGAACTTCCAATCCTCCTCAAAGCAATCAATGTAAAAATTTTACGTTTCAGTGTAATAGCCTTTAACTCAACACTAAACACGAACACAGAAGTCTAGCAGAGGACCCTCTCATTTCATTTCATTCTAACACCCTCCTGCATCTCACAACAGCATCCCTTGCATCTGAATGTCTCCAGCTAAAATCACTTCTCACTCAGGCTCCACTGTAGACTTGAAAATTCTTTTGTTCCTACTTTTCCAGAAGAAACAGAATAAAGTAGAAGAGACTTTTGAGGGTTATATACCCACAAAACAAACTTGCTGTATAGTTTTAACAGATAATTACCCATATAAAAACAGACCAAACTATAATAATTTAAAACCTCTTTGCTCTTGTTTAGTAGTGTTTGGTGATAACTGGGTGAGTTAGAACGTGGTGATGTCATTGAGGCCTGATTTTCAAACATATAAGACAGGATGATATAGAATATAAATGAATGCTGATTATGACTCTAAAGGCATTAAGCAAGAAAATAAAAATTTTGGAAAAGAATCTTATAACAAAAACAAGAAGCCTGCAAGAAGAAAGCTATTCAAAGATATGTTCTATCATCACTGCTATTGGTTTCTACAGATGCTTTTGCAGTACAATCTGACAAGTGGTCTTTTTACCATATTCCTATTTGTAGAGTAACAGAAAGTTCTTAATACATAAAAACTTCATGATTTTGTCAATTCTCAGTTCTTCTACATTTTGAATCAAATGAATTTGCACTAAACAACATGCTGACTATACTAGCAAGATTGGATAAATAAACCATTTTATTTCTATTTGTTTCAATAAATATCTAAGGTTTCTAAAACCAACAATTCTTCCATGTTTTTAAACAATGACTAACAAATGCTGAATAATTTCAGATATCCTTCATTGGTTTCCCATGAGCAGTTTATATTACATGAAATACCTTTATTTATTTATTTATTTATTTATTTATTTATTTATTTAGTGACAGAGACAGAGAGAGGGACAGATAGGGACAGACAGGCAGGGAGAGAGATGAGAACCATCAATTCTTTGTTGCAGCACCTTAGTTGTTCATTGATTGATTTCTCATATGTGCCTTGACTGGGAGTCTACAGCAAACAGAGTGATCTCTTGCTCAAGCCAGCAACCTTGGGCTCAAGCTGATGAACCTTGCTCAAACCAGATGAGCCCGCACTCAAGCTGGCAACCTCAGGGTTTCGAACTTGGGTCCTATGAAACCCAGGCTGATGCTCTATCCAATGCATCACCACCTGGTCAAGCCATAAAATATATTTTAAGAAACATGCAATTTAAAATTTCAAAAATTTTTATTGAAGTATATCACATGTATGAAATACAAATGTAGAGCTCAATAGACCACATATTGGCCACCTATGTAATCACTACCTACGTGAAGAAATGGATCATTATTATTTCCAAAAAGTTCCTTAAAGAGCCCTTTCAATGAGCACTCTCTTCTCCTCCTGTTAATGACAATGAGGTTTTTGACCTGAAATATCATCTGTCAACACTGCTATTTTTTCAGTCATATATAAAGTTGTCATTTTGTATCCACCTTTATTTACTGACATTATGTTTATGAAATTCATTCTTGGTGTTCATATAACTGTTGTTCTATTTTTTATATAGTATTCAATTGTTTTACCAGAAAACTATCAAATTTCTTTTTAAATTTTTTTTATTTATTGATTTTTAGAGAGTGAGGATGGGAGAGAGGGAGAGAGAAAGAGAAAGAGAGGGAAACAGGAATATTGATCAGTTCTCATATGTGCTCTGGTTTAGGATTGAACCAGCAACCTCTGCTCTTCGGAATGATGCTCTAACCAACTGAGCTACTTAGCCAGAGCCATTGGTAGAGTCTTATATGTGCCTTGACCGCGGATGGAACCTGCAACCTGGCATTGTCAGAAGGATGTTCTAACCAGCTGAGCTATCCATCTGAGGTTCAAATTCTTATTGTTAGACAAGTTTTGAAATATTATTAAAAGGCACGTTCTTATATACATGGCTATTGATGATATACATGTGAAGAAGTGGATAAATTAGTCATCCCGTATGCTTAATCTCCAACATAATATAGTTTTCTAAAAGCACCTCTAAATTGGGGAAATCTTTCCTGGATGAAGCCAAATTTAAAATTAAATAAAGATATTCGTGATGTAGATTCTTGGGAAAAAATCATTGTTCACTTACCAATGATGTTAATTTATTCTTTCACATTGGAAGTTTTGTTAGTTAATACTATAAGAAATGTATCTTTAAATTAGTAGATCAGATATAGAAAATGCACTTCTATGTTTAATATGAGAGTTTTTCATATGTAATTATATGCGAAAAAATTCATAAACATATTCAAGGGAATAACTTGTTATTTCTGTTAATACTGTCATTGTTTTAAAGAATTGCCACATGCTTTGAGATGAGGTATTTATCTTAATGCTGGGTACAATGTAAACTTTTGGAAAACTGCAACTAATATGTTTATTATTATTATCATATAAACAGTGGCCAAGATTGTGAAATTGAATAATAGAAAGTGAATTCCTTGAAATTAATGTTGTTTTCCTACTTGTTACTGACTAGACTTTTGACTAGCACTGAGAGAGAAACACCGTATCTATGGAAACAAGCACTTAACCTTCCTAAATAGAAATATGTTTAAGTTTTTTGTTCCTTACAAATCTTTTTACACTTCAAGATAATAATTAAGAAATCAAGGTTAAGCATTTCTTGACATCAATGAAGAGATGACTTAACGGCCCTAAGCAAAATATATTTAGGTAAGCATTAATGCTGGATATGTGTCCCAAACCCACAGGTTATGGTTGTTAAGTATTTGGTAGTTAATATTTATTGTTAATTCTACAACTATAATATGCATTAAAATAGTATAGACAGGTTCAATACTGTTAAGTTTGAAACTAAAGCTAATGCATAATGTTTTGTATGTTACTCATCAGAAAAACATAAATATAGAGGCTAAGAGTTGTTTTGTATAAAACTTATAACCAACCAAGCTAGGAAATAAAATGCATTACCTATAAAATAAAACTATAGTTCATTTTCTATTATGGTCAATACATATTATACAGGCATCTTACAAGGGATACTGAAATTGGTTAGTTTAATTTTAATAATTACCCTTCCCTATTCAAATTTTCTCATATTTTTACCAATAGAAATGTGCAAAGTAAGAGTTTAGTAACACCACCAAATTTTATGAATTATTTTTTTGAATTATTTTTCAGAAATTATTATTTTAAAGTTTTATTTAGCTTAAAGTGAAGTACTTTAGATATTATAACATATTGATTGACAAATTTGATATTGTCTGTTAAAAAAGTATAGCATCAACATATGAGAACAACATATTAAGAAAACAATATGTAGATATTTTTATTATGGGGTATTATGCTTTAACTTCTAAAAATTAAATATTAAATTACTAACTTATTTATCTTTCAATGTTATGTTATAAATAGATATTGCATTCATACATGTTAATTTTTTTTCTTTTGGATAATCTTGCTTCTTGCCAAGCCTAGATGAACTCTATGAGGATTTCTATCAATACAGTTAAAGTAAATTAGGTTCCAGTCCAACTCTTACAAAATATTGAAGGAATAAAAATTATACCCAATTACTAGAGCTTATTACACTAAATAAAATAAACCAGTCAGAGAAAGACAAGTACCATATCATTTCACTTATGTGTGGAATCTAATGACAAAATAACAAACAAAATAAAAACAGACTCATAGATATGGATAACAGACTGACAGCTGTCAGAGGGGATGGGGGTTAGTGGGCTAGGTGAAAAGTGAAAGGATTAAGCAAAGAAAAAAATTATAGAGAGAGACAACAGTGTGGGGAAAGCAGGAGGGAAAGGGACTGGGAGGTGGAGTAGAATAGGGGGAGATAGATGGTGATGGAGGGAGACTTGACTTGCAGTGGTGAACACACAATGATATACATAGATGATGTAGTATACAATCGTGCATGTGAAAACTGTATAATTTATTAACCAATGTTACCCAATAAGTTCAATATTTTCAAAGAAAAAATAAGTCCCTGGCCGGTTGGCTCAGTGGTAGAGCGTCGGCCTGGTGTGCGGAAGTCCCGGGTTCAATTCCCGGCCAGGTCGCACAGGAGAAGCACCCATCTGCTTCTCCACCCCTCCCCCTCTCCTTCCTCTCTGTCTCTTTCTTCCCCTCCCGCAGCCAAGGATCCTTTGGAGCAAAGATGGCCCGGGCTCTAGGGATGGCTCCATGGCCTCTGCCTCAGGCGCTAGAGTGGCTCTGGTCGCAACAGAGCGATGCCCCGGATGGGCAGAGCATCCACCCCTGGTGGGCGTGCCGGGTGGATCCCGGTCGGGCACATGCGGGAGTCTGTCTGACTGCCTCCCAGTTTCCAGCTGCAGAAAAATGCAAAAATATTAAAAAAAAATACAATGTCCAAAAAATATGAAAAAATATAAAATTATGCCCATGTCATTTTAAAAGACCAGCATTTTTTTGATACCAAAGCCTGCCAAATTCACTACAAGAAAAATACAGACCAATAGACTTTATGAACACAGATGCAATAAATAGTTTTAAATGTTAGTTAAATGAATCAGCCAATATAAAAAAGTATATAATTTTTCATGACCACGTGTGTTTTAATCCCAGGAATAAAATGTTTCATTCACATTAGAATAGCAATTAATGTAATTTGCCTTATTAGAAGACTAAATAATACAATCTTGTGGTTATCTTAGAATAGATGTAGAACACCTGAGCATTTTCCAAACCTAACATCCAACCCTAGCAGCAAACCAGGAAGCTAGGAGCAGAAGGCAATTTATTCTTCTGATAAAGGACAGCTTTGAAAAACCTTCAGCTGACATCATTGTAAAGTAAAAGACTAGATATCATTTTCTCTTAAGATCAGGAACAACTCAAAATGTTCTATCTCACCATTTCCACTCAATATTGTACTGGAAGTACTAGCCCATTCAACAAAGAAAAGGAAATACAAAACATCCATGTTCAAAAAGAAGTATCACTGTCTTGATTCAAACATCCAAGTAGAAAATCCTATGAGATCAACAAAAAAGTTCTAGATCTAAGTAAATTTAATAGAATTGCATGGTATAATATCAATAGTCAAATATTAGTAATATTTCTACAAACTATACCAAATATTTAAAATTTTAAAAAGACTACAATTTATCACTAAATATGATCTAACTGGGGTAAATATGACAAAATGTATGCATGACTTTTATGCTGAAAACTAGAAAATATTGCTAAGAAAAACTAAAGAATACCTAAATGAAAGGTGTTCTATAATGAGTTCAAGTTCCACAATATTGTTAAGAAATGAGTTCTACCAAATTGACTTATGGAAGCATCGTAAATCTAATAAAAATTCCAGCTGCATTTTTTGTAGGGCTCAATAAACATAAAAATAATCATATGGAAATGGAAAGGACTTAAAACAGCCAAAACACTTAGGAGAAAAAGATGTGCCTGGGTACTAGCTTTACCTAAATTTCCAAAAGTTATTACATCCAGTTCACTATGTAAGATGATTGGAAATTATCAATCCGCTCAACAAGGAAAAGCTGAGCAGTCTAAGAATAAACAGTTGTTGGATACACAGGCGAGTGGAAGACACAGGGCAAACCTCTACCCCTAAGTCTGGATAGAAAGACAGGCAAAGGAAGGGAGAAAGCTTACCAACAGACTCATAGGAGGACACTGCTGCAGGAGCCAGAGTTAGCGTAGGAAATGGTGAACTGTAATTGATGTATTGTTGGAGGTTCAGTGTGTACCGTTCTGAAAACTAAAATCTCCAGGAGAACCTAGTCATAGTCTCCCCTCCCCGCCACACACACACATTGGGAGATGGACCTAGTTCCCAAAGTAAAAATCAGAAAAATCTGCCCTAGCCGGTTGGCTCAGTGGTAGAGCGTCGGCCTGGCGTGCAGGAGTCCCAGGTTTGAGTCCCGGCCAGGGCACACAAGAGAAGCACCCATCTGCTTCTCCACCCCTCCCCTTCTCCTTCCTCTCTGTCTCTCTCTTCTCCTCCCGCAGCCAAGGCTCCATTGGAGCAAAGTTGGCCCAGGCGCTGAGGATGGCTCTGTGGCCTCTGCCTCAGGTGTTAGAATGGCTCTGGTTGCAACAGAGCAATGGCCCAGATGGGCGGAGCATCGCCCCCTGGTGGGCGTGACGGGTGGATCCTGGTCAGGCAAATGCAGGTGTCTGTCTGACTGCCTCCCTGTTTCCAACTTCAGAAAAATAAAAAAAAAATCAGAAAAATATTTTCTTGCTTTCAGTAGGGTGCTAGTGCTGCTTCAGGGTGGCAGCTATGGAAAAAAAAAAACCACTCTGAAATGAGTCAGAATACTCTATTCTTAACAAGGCCTGCCCTGAGCAGAAGCTACTAAAGGTGAACCATATCTGCTGGGGTGTTAGTGTAGCCTAACTAATTTGATGGAGGATAAATATCCATCTCCAGCCTGCGCTGGTCCTCCTCTCACACACGAGGGGGGAAGAAAAAAGCTGAGAAACATTAGTGAGATTCAGTCTAGAGGCACAGGCTAGCCAAAAGACTGAGGCCTAATTGCAGGACCATAGAAAGTTTCCTTGCCACCAACACCTCACTATCACATCACCGAAGGCCTGTTTATAGCAATTGCTTTCACCTGTACAACCTTTCTGGCCATCAACAAAAAAAGTGCAAGTCAAATAAAATGTTTAAAAAACTCAATTTGCACTCTGGCCAATTAGCTCAGTTGGTTAGAGCACCCTCCTGAAACACCAAGGTTATGGGTTTGATCCCTAGTGAAACAACCAATGACTGTACAACTAAGTGTAACAACAAATGAATACTTGTCTCTCTCTTTCCCTATCTCTCTCTCTCCCTCCTCTATATCTCTAAAACTATCAATAATAATATTTTTAAAAGCACAGTTTGAAAATACAGGATAGCCTGACCTGTGGTGGTGCAGTGGATAAAGCATTGACCTAGAACACTGAGGTTGCTGGTTCAAAACCCTGGGCTTGCCCAGTCAAGGCACATATGGGAGTTGATGCTTCCTGCTCCTCTCCCACTTCTCTCTCTCTCTCTCTCTGCTGGGAATTAAAAAAAATAACTATAATTAATATGCTGAAGACTAAAGGCCACATGCAAGCACAAATGGGCAATGTAAACAGAAACCCTAAAAAAACAAAATAAAACAAAAATACCAGAGAAAATAGCAGCAACAACAATGACACTGTAGTAGAATAAATACTGCCTTGATGGGCATCTTATTAGACTGAATATGGCTGAGGAAAGAAGTCTGAGCTAAAGGATATACCAATAGAATCCTTGAAAACCCAAAAGCAAAGGGAAAAAGACAGAAAATACAGAATAGTCAAGGGCTGTGAGCCTACTACAAAGATATTACATGGGGAATATGTAGTAGATACGTAGTAGAAATGCCAGAAGGAAAATAAAGAGAAAAGAGAACAGAAAAAAATAGTTGAAATAATAATGATAAGAATTTACCCAAATAATGTCAAACACCAAACCACTAATCCAGGAACCTCAGAAAACACCAAGTATATAAAATACCAGAAAACAGATAAACAACAACATAAAAAAACAAAGCTAATGAAAGAAATCCTGAACAATGCCAGAGGAGAATCACTTTGTCCATAGAATAACAAAGATAAGAATTATATCCACTTTCTCTTCAGAAACTATGCAAGCAAGAATGGAATGAAGTGACACATTTAAAGTGTTGACAGAAAAGCAAACACTAACCTAGAATTTTGTATCTTTTGAAATTATCCTCCAAAAGTTAAGGAGAAATAAAGACTTTCTCAGAAAAATAAAATTTAAGGAAATGTTTTCACTAGACCTCCCTTTTGAGAGACATTAAAATTCTTCAGAAAGAACAAAACAATGAATATCAGAAAGTAAGATCTATATAAAGTAAGGAAGAATACGAAGAAAGAATAAGTGAATGGTAAAATCAAAACTTTGATTTTTCTTATTTTACTTGATCTTACAGATAATAGTTTAAAATAATAATACCAACAATGCATTTGATTCTATATGCTTATGTATAGACATATACACATATATACACATGTACATACAAATATGTTTATGTATGCTTATAGATGAGTAAAATGTGACAAAAATGATACAAGGGATAGGAAGGAGACTTTAAGATATTATTTTATGATAAGGTATTCCTATTACCTGTGAAATGGCATAGTATTATTCCAGAGTGGACCAGGATTAGTTATAAACATAAATTGCAATCTCTAAGACAAACATAAACAAAAATGAAAAAAAGAAAGTATAAATGATATGCCAAAATAAGAAACATGAAATTATATAAAATGCTCAATTAAAACCACAAAAGACAGAAAAAGTAGAAAACATAACAAAAGAACAATGAACAAGAATAACAGAGAAAACAGAGTAAAGCATTATTATGTAGCTACAATAATTTAAAGTTTTGAGTTTGGAATAAAGGTAAATGAATCAATAGAAAAGAATATAAAATTTAGCTACAGACTGATATTTATATGGTCAATTAATTTTCAGCCAAGTTTCAAAGTTAATTCATTATAGAAATGATAGTCTTATTTTTAAGAATACTGAAACAACTAGTCCATATAAATTTTTTTCAGTCATTTATAACTATACATATTAAAAATAAATGATTATTGAACAAAATAAGAAAATATATTTGTGACATTGGGTTAGGCAAAGAATTTTTAGATGCAATACCAAAAGTATGAGCCATAAAGAGAAATAACTGAATTGGAATTCATGAAAAATAAGAACTTGTATTTTTTGAAAGATACTGTAAAAACAATGTAAAGCAAGCCATATACAGGGGGGAAAAATGGAAAAACTCATTATCTGAAAAATAAATATAAATTTTACCCAGAATGTATAATGTATGTCAAAACTCAATACTAGAAAAAACCTAATTAAAAAGTGGACACTTTATACTGTTTCATGCCTTTCCCAAAAATAGTCACTGGCTCGTAAAGTACAGCACAGGAAGCACCTGAAACTAATATATGTTATATGTCACATATTATTAAAAAAAACAAATCAATAAATAAGGAGAAAAAAGTGGGTGGAATATTTGAACAAATATTTCATATCACACACAATAAAACAGGATGGCAAATGAACCCATGAAAAGATCCTTAGCATCATTCTTCATTAGGGAAGTGCAAACTAAAATTACAATTAAATACAACTTTAAACCTATTACTATGACTAAAACAAAAACAAACAAAAAACTAATTGCACCAAGTTCTGACAAGATAACAAAGCCCCTGAAACTCTAATCCACTGCTGGGAGGGATATAAAAAATAGGCTCCTTATAAAAGTTTTTCAGTAGGTTTTTCTTTTGTTGTTGTTGTTTGTTTGTTTGTTTTTGAAAAGGATGGAAAGAGACAGAGAAAGGAACAGACAGGAAGAGAAAGAGATGAGAAACATCAATTCTTTCTTGTGGCTCCTTAGTTGGTCATTGATTTCTCATATGTGCCTTGACCAGGGGCCTACAGCAGACAGAGTGACCTCTTGCTCAAGCCAGCGAGTGACCTTGGGTCCAAGCTGGTGAGCCTTGCTCAAACCAGATGAGCCCGTGCTCAAACTGGCAACCTAGGGGTTTCGAACCTGTGTCCACCGTGTCCCAGTCCGACACTCTAACCACTGCGCCACCGCCTGGTCAGGCTTCTCAGTTTCTTAAAAGCTAAACATGGGTCCTGGCCGGTTGGCTCAGTGGTAGAGCATCGGTCTGGTGTGCGGGAGTCCCGGGTTTGATTCCCGGCCAGGGCACACAGGAGAAGCACCCATCTGATTCTCCACCCCTCCCCCTGTCCTTCCTCTATGTATCTCTCTTCCCTTCCTGCAGCCAAGGCTCCATTGGAGCAAAGTTGGCCTAGGTGCTGAGGATGGCTCTGTAGCCTCTGCCTCAGGCGCTAGAATGGCTCTGATTGTGGCAGAGCGACGCCCCAGATGGGCAGACCATCGCCCCCTGGTGGGTGTGCCAGGTGGATTCCGGTCGGGCGCATGCGGGAGTCTGTCTGACTGCCTCCCCGTTTCCAACTTTAGAAAAATACAAAAAAAAAAAAAAAAAGTTAAACATATTCCCAACATATGATCCAATTATTCTACTCCTAGGTAATAACCCAATAGAAATAAAAGTATATTCCCATACAAAAGGTTTACATGAATCTTCAGAGCAGCTTTATTTGTAAAAGCCCCAAACTGGAAACAACCTAAATGTAAAGAGCAGGTGAATAGATACACAAATTGTGTTACAGGAATATGATGGAATACTACTTATCAACTAAAGGAATTAACTACTAATATCCTTAACAACATGAATGAATTTCAGAATTAATATGCTGAGTAAATGGAGTCAGAAAAAAAAAGGAGCTCATATTATATTATTTCATTTATATGAAATTCTAGAAAAATCTAACTAATTCATAATAACAGGAAAAAGACAGTGGTTGCCTTGCCATTGGTAAATGGCTGTGGAGATGGATAAGACAGAAGGATTAGAAAAGAGCACAGTGGATGGTAATAACTTTAGAGACTTCATGAAATCTTCCCGTAGAAGGGCCCACAACAGATTCTCTCAGTCTACCAATAATTCATGCGGAATATATCCATATCTTTATATAATATGAGAGAAAGAAAAAAACAAGTTGTTTAATTTTTTTTCTTTTTTTTTTTTTTCTGTATTTTTCCGAAGCTGGAAACGGAGAGAGACAGTCAGACAGACTCCCGACCACCAGGGGCGAGGCTCTGCCCACCAGGGGGCGATGCTCTGCCCCTCCGGGGCGTTGCTCTGCCTCGACCAGAGCCACTCTAGCGCCTGAGGCAGAGGCCATAGAGCCATCCTCAGCGCCCCGGCCATCTTTTGCTCCAATGGAGCCTTGGCTGCGGGAGGGGAAGAGAGAGACAGAGAGGAAGGAAAGGGGGAGGGATGGAGAAGCAGATGGGCGCTTCTCCTGTGTGCCCTGGCTGGGAATCGAACTCGGGACTTCTGCATGCCAGGCCAACACTCTACCACTGAGCCAACCGGCCAGGGCCAAGTTATTTAATTTTTTAAAAAATCTGTGTATATTCAGCATCTGCTAATATCGAGTTGATAAATTTCTTCTGGTGTTTGAAGGTCACTAAAACATTTTTTTCTCACAAAACTCAAATGTTCTTCTAGGTTCTTATAAAAGTTGTAGGGCAAAAGACCTCTAGTAACTACTTAAAGAAAAAAGGGCTCAGTAGAAAACAACCTATTATGGAAAAAGAAGATTAAGAAAATAATCTTCATTTTCTTTAAAAGGGAAATAGCAGATGACATGTCATTGTGAGTTCTTAAAATGCAAGTGCTTATATTATTAATACATCTCTACCCAGAACATTTGAAGCACTCAGTAAATAATAATTTTAAATATTATTGGCTCCTGATTATATTTAGTAGATTATTATGATTGAGTTTTCTGGAAATAGTCTTTTCCTATTTGAGCTAATATATTACTAGATGAATATAACACAATTATGTATTATTTAACTTCACTAACTTTCTTCTTAATTGTGAAAGTAACATGAAATTGTTTACACTTCATGGGATATCCATCACATGATAAACTGTCTAAAATTTTCATTATTGATAGCTAAAACTCAATGCAAGCCAGATGATCATTTATTCCTTTAAATAATCTTATGACTGTTACACTTTTATTTTATTGATTTTAATAAAGAACATAATGCCTAGGCTACAGGGAATTTTTTCAAATATATATAAGCACCAAATGTAGGATTGACACTCAAAATTCTCAGTATGACTCTAGTACTTATTATTCATCCTTGCTGCCATTTTAGCTCATACAGATAAATTGTAAAGTTATTAAATATTTAATTTTTGTATTAAGAATGTCTTTCCTAGAAAGTATGGGTAATCTCACTGCTGTGGAACCTTCTAATTTGAATTCATTTACAAGAATCCTAATGCATAATATGTAAATATTTTGCTTTGGGATTTAGCTGGGGGTAGGGATGTGGTAGGGTTCCAGATGATCTTGTGGAGGGATGCATCACTTCAGTCCAAAATGAATGCTACCAAAACATCAACCAAAGAAAAGACACCAGAAAGCAACTATTGGACTCTGTCCATTCAGATCTTTGTAATAAGAACTAATGCAATAGTCAATACTCAGGCTGATAAATTCATTTTGTGTAAAGAAAGCTATAATGCACAGGATAAGATTACAAATAAGATAACTAGCAAGCAGGAAAATATTCTACTCTCTCAAAACACACTAGGAGCATATTTCAGAATCAGCATCTTAGATTTCTTCTTGATGATTTGTGTACCTTGAAAATAAATTAGAAAGATACATGGTTTTCTATTACAGCTCTTCAAACTACTAATCTTAGCTTCATAAGAAACTCTAAAAGTCTGAAGCCATTTGTCAAGTGGCAATACACTGAGTACTGTATTATGTTCTCTTGGCAGTGTATTGAAATATTTGTAATTTTCATGTTTTATAGTTCCCTTGAATCATTAGTACACTTTCATTTTAGAGGCTGTGCTAAATCCAGCACTAGAGTCAATAGTTTGAGGAAATGAAAGTGAGGGGTGAGATTCATTTTAATAGTTGAGGAACTCGACTGGGAAAATAATCTGTCAGTATTTTTCTGGAACACAACACTATGTAATTAGATTGGTGGAATGAAGAGAGATGGAAAGGACAAGATTAGAGATGTTCTTTGGGGAATAATTAGCCTCGAGAATGCAGTTAAAACTGTGTGAGCATAAAAACTTGCATAGTCAAATCTTGAGGGAACAGAAGAAAGAATATAGAAAACATTAAGAGTGATGGTAAAGGGCATCTTAATTGAAGTAGAGGGCAAAAGGTAAGTCTTGGAACTAATAGAATTCTTTTTTATTAGAACTGAGTCATTGAACAACCTTTTTCTGTTGTTGTTAAATTGGGTGTGTTTATATTACACTAAAATCTTTTTACATTTAATTCATATTGTAAAATAATATACTACTTTGTGCATGGCCACTATTAAATTATAAAACCCTTGAAGAAGGATCTGCATCCTTCAGTTTAATTATGCATTATGATATGAATATAACATTCTTTAATGCCTAACACTGAGAAATAAAATCTGATGCATTTTTAGACACATATCATCATAAGTCTATTGATGAAAGAAGCCTCCAAAACTATAGGAAGCCTTAACAATAATTTATTTAAGTCAAAGTTTTGAGAACATGCTCAGAATCAATAGTTCAGTAGAGAAAGGTAGTTTTGCAGTCTATTTTACACATTTGAAATCAATAGAGAAAAGGTAAGGAGGGTTACATTTGTTGGTAGATTAAAAAAACTGGAAGAAAGCAAAACAGGTGAATCTTTAAGATTCGATAAAAAGGAAAATGGAGAGATATGTACTTCTTTCAGATTGGTGGACATGGGGTTGTTAACATTTATCAGTTGCAGAGAATACAGATAGAGTGTGGGCAACAAGATAACAGCACAATGTGTCAGGGTCATTCTGCTCTTTTGCCAGCCAATATGTTTCCAAAGGGTCTGGAAGAGAAAACTGCTCTGACATTTTAAAGGTATGCTTTCCAAGATGTGCAAGAATAATAGAGAGAGTTGATTTAAGGTTCAGATTAACCTTTTACTAAGGATACTATAGGCCTGGGATGTGACCACCCACCATGACCTGCCTGCCCCACTAGGAGTTAATATTCAGATCATCCTGTGTGGTTACTTTCGGTCACTGGGCTTGTCAGGCCTGCCATGTAGCCCTCTGAGCTTGTCAGGTTTGTGCAGCCCCCTTTTCATCCACAGGTCACAGATAATTTTGTTTTTTTTTAATGTGTTGTTTGCCACATTCAGAACCAAATTTACTCTTTGCCTATTATCAGATAGGTCACCTACCAAATTCCCACTACAGTTCCTGTAAGAAAATGCAAGTTTATCCTAGTCTCTTGGGGGCATTGCTCCAGATAGCCACTAGTAGAGTTCTTTTTCAAAGCATTATATTTTATGATTAAAATATATCTGAAGCATATATGGTATTACCATGTTTTTGCTTCGATATGAACATTTTCTGTCTATATATGTGGGTTAAATAAGGAGGTAGGAAAATGTTCCAACTTTATATATATGTTATGTTTTTACCAAACTCTCTGGACTATCCCTGAGTACCCACAAGGTTATGGTTATCACAGTTTGAAAAGCATGACCATGTGGAGAGATAAACTTAGACATGGGAGGCCACTTCTGACCAGACATATGATGAGCTCCACAGAGCCATTTCTCAGTGAAACTGGTTAAAATTGTAAACATGACAGCCATTTCTCTGTAAATGATTCTAAAAGTGTGCAATAAATAAATATATGTATTGTAAGTCCAGGAGCCACCATCATGGCCATGCACATGCAAGTTCTCATTGAATTCAGGCAGACGGTAAAGAAATGGCAGAGTCGGAGGATGGTGGGCCATTCTGTTTATTGGTGTCTCACCAAGACATGCAAGCTACAAGAAAAGCCAAGGGAAAAGCAGAAAACCTGTTTTTCTCATGGAGCGCAAGGGGTCAGGGAGACCTCTGCAATGGTGATAGCAGGAACCGAGAGAGTGAGCCCCCAGTCTGTCCCCATTTTATAGTGTAGAAATAAAAACTTTTAATCCAATATACAAATAAGGAAGTCTCTGATACAGAGTCACTTGTCTGAGGCATAAGTGGGATTCCTCATAAGAGTGCACCACCCCTTATCATGCAAAGTCAAGGGTGTGAAGAAAAGCTTAGTCTTAAAACTAAACCATAGGCTATAATGACTTTGCCAGTTTACAGCCTGTCTCTCACACCCAAAGTGAGCAAACAAATATGTCATATTTACAAACTTATTTGACCAACATGTATATTTATAGGAATCTGTAAAAACTTGGCAAGAATTGAGAGTTTCTGATATTTAGACCAAGGTCCATATTCTCCCTTCCCACAGCTAAAGAGATGAAACTTTATTACTTCACACTGTTTCAACTAAGAACATGGGTTCCCTCTGCACCTAGATTCTAGTCAGAAGATATCTACCTGGGATAAGAAAACATCAGCCTTTCTCATCCTATTCCCAGATATCTGTTGATAACATTAAGTTCCAGGAGAGTGCGTGTTGGTCAAATACATTGTTAAATATGATATATATGTTTGCTCGCTTATAGTTTCCATTGGGTGTGGGGGACAGGCTATAAGCAGGCAGGATCCTTATAGCCTAAGGCTTAGTTTTAAAACTAAGCTTTTCTCCACACCCTTGACTGTTGCATGGTGGGGTAATGCACTCTTATGAGGAATCCCATTATGCTGCAGATAAGTGACTTTGTATCAGAGACTTCCTTGTTTGTATATTGGATTAAAGGTTTTGATTTCTATTCTGTTCATATTGTCTTTAGCTGTGCAAAAGCTTTTTAGTTTGATATAGTCCCATTTGTTTATCCTGTCTTTTATTTCATTTGCCTGTGGAGATAAATCAGCAAATATATTGCTTCAATAGATGTCGGTGAGCTTACTGACTATGTTTTCTTCTAGGATGCTTATGGTTTCACGATTTACATTTAAGTCCTTTATCCATTTTGAGTTTATTTTTGTGCATGGTGTAAGTTGGTGGTCTAGTTTCATTTTTTTTGCAGGTAGCTGTCCAGTTTTCCCAACACCATTTGTTAAAGAGACTGTCTTTACTCCACTGTATGCTCTTACCTCCTTTGTCAAATATCAATTGTCAATAAAACCACACAATGGGAGAACATATTCGACAATACATCTGATAAGGGGTTAATAACCAAAATTTATAAAGAACTTGTAAAACTCAACACCAGGAAGACAAACAATCCAATCAAAAAATGGGCAAAAGAAATGAATAGACACTTCTCCAAAGAGGACATACAGATGGCCAATAGAGAGATGAAAAAATGTTCAACACCACTATTTATTAAAGAAATGCAAATTAAAACCACAATGAGATATCACCTCACACCAGTCAGAATGGCGCTCATTAACAAAACAACACATGATAGATACTGGCAAGGATGTGGAGAAAAGGGAACCCTCCTGCACTGCTGGTGGGAATGCAGACTGGTGCAGCCACAGTGGAAAACAGTATGGAGATTCCTCAAAAAATTAGAAATGGAACTGCTCTTTGACCCACACACCCCACTTATAGGAATATATCCCAAGGACACCATAGCACCAACTGAAAAAAAAGAAATGCACCCTCATGTTTATGGCAGCATTGTCCACAATAGTGAAGATCTGGAAACAGCCCAAGTGTCCGTCAGTGGACAGTGGATGAGTGGATTAAAAAGCTGTGGTGTATATACACACACACACACACACACACACAATGAAATACTATGGATCTATGAAAAAGAAGGAAATATTACCTTTTTCAATGATATGGAGGGACCTGGAAACTATTATGTTGAGTGAAATATGCCAGGCAGAGAAAGAAAAATATCATATGACCTCACTCATTTGAGGAATACAAGGAGTAATGAGAACTGAGGAATGGAATTGAGACACAGGAGGGATCAAAGGGAACAGAGGAAAAGAGGACAGAGGGAAAGGGGATGATAGGATGGGATAAACCTGAAGGGAAGGGGGGAGGGCAAGGTAGAGAGGGGGCAAGGGAGATGTTGAGGGGAATATGGGGGAGGGGGGATGTATTTGGGGTGACCCTAGAATCTATGTAAACACAATTAATTAAATTTAAAAAAGGTTTTGATTTCTACACTATAAAATGGAGCAGAGAAGCCTATGCAGGAGGACAGCAGAGAAAGGCCACATGGAGAAGAGGAGAAGCAGCCAAGATGGCAGAGTGCTGAAGGAGAAGCCAGTTTGTGCAGAGTTTGTGCAGAGAGAAGGATATAGGGAACAGAGGTGAATAAGGCTGGTGACGTACAAACCTTTGATTCTAGGAAACTCAGAAAAGTCAGTGGCTTTGCGAGCCCTGAATGGAAAGGGAAGTGTTTTCCCACTGTATGTATTTCTTGCTTGCTGGGTACAAGCTAGGATTAAAGCAAATGGCCCACCAGGTCTTGGCTCCACTGTTTCATTACCATCTATCCGAATAAAATGTGAACCTGCACAGGCCAGGCAGCTCTGATGTTGGTCGTGGCTACTGGCTTTAGAGGGTGACAAGAGGTGAGCGCTTGTTTTTTCTACCCAACCTCCATTCAGGTTCAATAAGCTCCACCTTGGGTGCAGCACCGCTGAAAATGCTGGGACCTTAATCACCATTGCCCTGAATTATAGAGGCATTTTCACACTGAAAAAGTCAGCCAAGGACACATGAAACTGCTGCTTCCCCCATAATCCACCAAGTACTTAGATTCTAATGAACTCAGAGATAAGCATTCCATTGTTCTCAACCTCAGTTTCCCAGCCATGAATCAAAGATGTTTTAAAGAGGTGGTGGGGTGAAGGGAGGGAAGGAGAAGCCATAGAGCAGAGAGCTTGCTCCAGATCCTTTCCCAAAAAAACTGATCTTTATTTCTAAGGGCATGAAGAATTTCAAGCATGGCACTCTTCAAAAGAGTATAGGTTGAAAAGAAAGGCAATTGGAATGAGACAGAATTATTGACTGGAGTTATATACTAAACTATAGACTCAGTAGGTTGCCAAAGGTAAAAAGAGATAGAAACAGCTAGGAGAACCCTTCCTGGAGTTAGAGTAAATATCATGCACTGTTAAGCAGATAAAATATATTATGCTCATTTTGTTAAAGATGGCACTGCCCACATGGAAGCCTGTCACCCAGGTAATAATATTAATTGCCCTTCTTACTTGGGATGGGCGTGATTATGTTAATATGTGTTGGGGGAGGGCTTTTGCGCCAAAAGGTTTTAAAAGGAAGAGAGATCACATTGTTCTGGGGGAAGAAGGATTACATTCTAGGAGAAGCCCATGCTAGAGGAGAGCAGAAACAGGCCTTGTGGAGGAGGCCAGGAGAAGCAGCCAAGATGGCAGAGTGCTGAAAGAGAAGCCAGTTTGTGCAGAGTTTGTGCAGATAGAAGGAGATGGAGAACAGAGGTGAATAAGGCTGGTGAGCTAGAAACCTTAGATTCTAGGAAACTCGGATAAGTCAGTAGCTTTGTGAGCACTGAATGAGTGGATTTTGGATCCCAGTGTGTGTTTTTAATTGCCCGCCGGGTGCAAGCTAGGATTAAAGGTAGCCCACCAATTTTTGGCTCCATTGTTTCATTACTGTCTGTCCAAATCTAATGTAAACCTTGCATGGGCCAGGCAGCTCAGATGGTGGCTGTGGTTACTGGCTTTACATGCACTGATTCAGGAACTTTCTAACGTAAAGCCAGTAGCTGCGGCCACCATAACAGTTGCCTGGCCCATGTAGGTTCGCATTTGATTTGGACAGACAGTAATGAAACAACAGAGCCAAGAACTGGTGGGCCATTACCTTTAATCCTAGTTTGCACATAGCGGGAAAGAAAATACACACAGTGGGAAAACACCTCCCTTTCCATTCAGGGCTCCCAAATCCACTGACTAATCCGAGTATTCCTAAAATCAAAAGCCCCACCAGCCTTATGCACCTCTGTTCCCCATCTCCTTCTCTCTGCAGAAACTCTATATAATCTGGCCTCTCCTCTGCAATGCTGATGGCAAGATCTGAGAGAGAGAGAGAGAGAGTCCCCGGTCTGTCTTATTTTATAGTGTAGAAATTAAAGCCTTTAAGCCAATATACAAATAAGGAGTCTCTGATAAAAAGCTACTTATTTGAGGCTTAAATGGAATTCCTCATAAGAGTGCACCACCCCACATCATGCAATAGTCATGAATGTGGGGAAAAGCTTAGTTTTGAAAAGGTCTTAGTATTAAAAGGGTAGGAGAGGTTTAGTCTTAAAACTAAGTCTTAAGCCATAAGGACCTTGCCAGCTTACAGCTTGTCTCCCACACCCAATACAAACTATAAGCAAGCAAACATACCTCCTTGAGGCAGCGTCTTCAGAATTGCCATTACAACCCAGGAGACCATACTCTATTGGAATGGGTGCTGGCTCCCATTGATATGGTCTGGAAGAATGCTGGAGAATTGCCAGGGGCAGTGAGTTGGTGGCAGTACTACAGTGAGTTAATATAGACTCTTCAGGAACTAGGTATGAAGAATGCTGCTTTCAACCTGGGGTCCTGTGGGTCAGATAAGGAAGTGTTTATGGCAAAAATAAAGGACTTTATTGTTGCTAGCTCCTTGTCAGCCCTTTTTGGGTCACTTGTGGCTATCTTAGGCCCCTATGTGGGGCAGCCTATCAGTGCAGTTACACAGATGATAGCAGATTTAGGAGAGCTGGAGGCCACTCAGGATCATAAAGCAGTGAGGACTGCTGCCTCTGTTGCCCCCCTATCCAACAAAGCAGCCAGTGCCCACTCCAGTTGTAGTCCAGAAATTAGTCCATGCACATGGGGCCTCAGCCCAACCCCCTCATCCCTGCCATCCTGGCAGGTCTTAAACTGTCCCAAGGAGGAGCACATGGCAATGGCAGCCAGCATTTCCATCTCTGTTTTGGAGAGCATGATGGCATCTACCCTTATGCCCCAAAATTGCAGACCTACCAGAAACGTAGTAGGTACTCATTGCTGCTGGGCTCACACCTTCTGGAGACTGAGGACAGCATCTTTTGCCTTCTCATTCTCAATAGAGGAGTTGGAAATATCAGCTTCTGCCAGGCTCAAGCCCCAGGCCACCACCACCTGCCGCCCCACAGGCTTTGCAGCCCTGGCCCCAGCTGCAGCCCTGTCCCTGGCCTCCTGCAGCAGCTGGCTCTGGGCAATCTCCAGGGCAATCTGCAATTCACACACCTGTGATTTCTTCTCCAGCACTTGATGCATTTTTAAGGAATCTCACGAACTTGGTCAACCTCCTTCTCTGGTGCTTGTTTCAGGTCCAGGTTCGGCATCTTCTTCTCCCATGTTTGCTGCAACTCCTTCCACTGCTCGGTTTGCAGGTCCCAGGAAGCCTCTTTCACAGAGCTCTCAGTTTTCTCACACTTGGCTGTAAAAGTCAGCCAGCCTACAATCCCCAAAAAAACAGCTATGGGGAACAATAACAGCAGCCAGTCCTCTACCCTACCACTCAAGGGTGATGGTGGTTCCATACAGATCTGATCCAAATCCTGCCACAGACTGCACCAAATGTAAAGCCAGTAGCTATGGCCTCGATCATAGCCACCTGGCCCATGAAGGTTCACACTGAATTCAGACAGACAGTAATGAAACAACAGAGCCAAGAACTGGTGGGCCATTACCTTTAATCATAGCTCACACTGGTGGGAGAAAAAATACACACAGTGGGAAAACACTTCCGTTTCCATTCAGGGCTCCCAAAGCTACTGACTCATCTGAGTATTCCTAGAATCAAAGGCCCCACCAGCCTTATTCACTTCTGTTCTCCATCTCCTCTCTGACAAACTGGCTTCTCCTTATGCACTCTGCCATCTAATGTCAGTCAAATAAGTTTGTAAATATAATGTTATGTTTGCTTGCTTATAATTTGCATTGGGTGTGGAAGACAGACTGTACACTGGCAAGATTCTTATGACCTAAGGCTTAGTTTTAAGACTAAGCCTTTCCCATCCTTTTAATACTAAGATCTTTTCAACATCCTTCTAATACTAAGATCTTCTCAAAACTAAGTTTTTCTCCACACCCTTGACTGTTGAATGATAGGGGGTGGTGCACTCTTATGAGGAAATCCCATTTATGTCTCAGATAAGTGCCTTTGTATGAGACTTCCTTATTTGTATATTGGCTCAAAGGCTTTAATTTCTACACTATAAAATAAGGCAAACCAGGGGCTCTGCCTCTCTTTCTTGGTTCCTGCTATTAGCATTGCAGAAGAGAGGCAGCCAAGATGGTGGAGTGCATAAGGAGAAGCCAGTGTGTCAGAGAGAAGGAGATGGGGAACAGAAGTGAATAAGGCTGGTGGGGCCTTTGATTCTAGAAATACTTGGATGAGTCAGTGGCTTTTGGAGCCCTGAATAGAAAAGGAAGAGTTTTCTCACTGTGTGTATTTTCTCTCCCACCAGGTGCAAGCTAGGATTAAAGGTAATGTCTCACCGGTTCTTGGCTCTGTTGTTTCATTATCGCTGTCAGAATTCAATGCAAACTTGCATGGGCCAGGCCGCTGTGATGGTGGCCGTGGCTACTGCTTTTACATTGAATTTCTATAAATTTATAGTGAACAATCTGAAAGTAAAATTAAGAAAATAACTTCACTTAGGATAGCAAAAATAATTAAAATGAATAAAATGTACATTTAACTAAATAAGTGCAGGGCTTGTACACTGTAACCTCTAAATATTATTGAAAGAAAATAAAGAAGAAATAAATAAATGAAAATATATTTTATGTCCATCAATTAGAAGAGTTTATATTATTAAGAAGGTGGTACTCCCCAAATCTACATATTCAAAGCAGTCTCTATCAAATCCTATCTTTCTTCTTTAAAGTAATTGACAAACTGATCCTCTTCATACCAACTAGAATGGTTGTAATAAAAACAAAAATTTGATAATAACTGATGTTGGCAAGGATGTGGAGAAATCAGAACCTTCATACACTGCTAGAGTGAATATAAAATGATGCAGTCACAATGGAAAACAGTCTAGCTGTTACTAAAATAATTAAATGTAGAGTTAACTAACATATGATATAACAATGCCATACTTAAGCATATATCCAAAAAATAAAGTATATGTCCTTACACAGAAAATTTTACATGAATGTTTATAGCAGCATAATTCATAATAGACAAAACATTGAAATAATGCAAATATCCATCCATTCACAAATGGCTAAACAAATGTGGCATATCCATGTAATACAATATGATTTGGCCATAAAAAGGAATGGAAATGAAGAAGTATGATACTCGCCACAACAAAAATTTAAAACATTAGCTAAGTGACAGAAGATTGCTACCAAAAAAGAAAAAAATCACGTTATAGGATTCCATTTGTATGAGTGTCCATAAGAGATAAATCTATGGAGACAAAAATAGTTTAGTGTTTAGGGTGAGGGAACAGGGGATAAAAGTGATAGTGAAAGTTATGGGTTTCTTTGAGAGGTCCTGAAAATGTTCTAAAATTGACTGTGGTTATGGTTGTACATATCTGTGAATATATGAAAAACTGAACTGTATACTTTAAGTGAATTTATGCTATAAGAATTATATCAATAAAGCTATTATTAAAAATAGTGTCCTGAGAAAAAATAGTAAAATTGTGAAAAAAATTATGTATTTTTTCTCTACACTCTTCTTACTTCAGCCTCTACACCCTTCCTGTACAAATATTTTCATTAGTATTTGTAAGAATTGCTCAGAAAGACTTCTTCAATGGATAGTTTAAACAAATTCCTTGTAACCTCTCTGAGAGTAGTGAGATTTTTCTCTTTCTTCTGGAAAAAGATTACCATAACTAAGGCAAGCAGTTTCTTTTCTTTATTTAGAAATGAAGTAGAATGTTAGAGTACATTGTAAAACAAATAAACAAACAAAATACCCTTCAGATTTTGAACTTGTTTAATTTTTTCATAGCCGTCACTGATACCCAGCAGAGTAATAATGTTCAAGAATGTAGAAGACAATTGGAAACTTTTACCCTACCTATCATCTTGTCCTGCTGAGAAAGAGCTCTGGAGAAAGCCAGGAGGACCTGGAATAGACAAGCAATGTAAATCCCTCCCAGATCCAACATCTTTTAGCGGGGCATGGCTCCCATCCCTTTTCTGACATTCTATGTAAATGTGATAAGGTGCCAAGGAACTGTAAAACTTAGCATTAGCAATGCCATTTAAAGAGGAAATGTCAGGCCTCTTAGCCCCCTTTCTGTAGAGAAAGGAAAGAGAAGAATGCAGGAGGAATGGCTTACAAGGGCAATGGGTGATGTAGTCATAGTTTAACTAATTCCTGTAATTCTCTGAAAGGGTTCTTGGGGCCACTTGCCACATAGAGCAAAGAAGATAGAACTTATCTTAAAACCCTTTCCTCTTCTGTTTTCTTAAAAACCTTTCAAAAGAATGTTTATGTACCTTAATCAAGAACTCCTATACTCAGACTCACCCCAAAGTCATGAGAGTGATGAATACCTCATGAGCACCTCCTTACCCACCCCAACCGGTGTGTGATTTTGTCTAAAAGCAGGCCTCTGAACTGTAGGGGGAGGGGCTGCAGGATTTGGGCTTGTCTTGTCCCTCTGTAGTCACCCGTCTATAAACTCCTCAAAAATTCATCTGGACTTGGTGTCCTTGGGAAACTCACTGGTCACTTTACAACAGCAACACATAATTTTATTTCACACCAAAATTCAAAAAAGTTCCAGAGAGAATCAAGGAATTTCACATTAGTGACTCAAACTGAAAAATAAACATTTATAACATTTTTATCCTGTTTTCACTCAAGATACCTCAACTATGTGAGTTGTATGTCCCAGGGAGAAGTGATCTAATTGTTTTTAGTATGAATAAAACTTCACGTACTGTAGCTGAAGTGTGAAAGGCAGGGTGCTAAATACAGTGACTGAAGTCTTGAAAAAAACAAAAAAAATGTGTTGAATCCATTAATAGAATGGTTGAAAATATAAATGATGTATTTCCTAGATTACACACAAGAAAGATGGTCGGCCCTGGCTGGTTGGCTCAGTGGTAGAGCGTCGGACTGGCGTGCAGAAGTCCCGGGTTCGATTCCCCGCCAGGGCACACAGGAGAAGCGCCCATCTGCTTCTCCACCCCTCCCCCTCTCCTTCCTCTCTGTCTCTCTATTCCCCTCCCGCAGCCGAGGCTCCATTGGAGCAAAGATGGCCTGGGCGCTGGGGATGGCTCCTTGGCCTCTGCCCCAGGTGCTAGAGTGGCTCTGGTCGCAACAGAGCGATGCCCTGGAGGGGCAGAGCATCGCCCCCTGGTGGGCAAAGCATCGCCCCCTGGTGGGTGTGCCGGGTGGATCCCAGTTGGGCGCATGCGGGAGTCTGTCTGACTGTCTCTCCCCGTTTCCAGCTTCAGAAAAATACAAAAAAAAATAAATTAAAAAAAAAAAAAAGAAAGACGGTCATTCCTGGATAGTTGTCTTCCATTTTTCTTTTACACCTTTAAAATATTGCATGCACAACTCAGGCTCCAGGAGCATTTTTCCCCCTAAGGAAACTATGTATGACATTGTTTAGTACGTGGTTTATTTTTAAATTATTTGTTATGAAAATATTGCTATCTATTTTATATTTTTGGGTGGTAGCATAATTTCAGAATACTTATACATATGCGATGTAAAGCAGTGGTCCCAAACCTTTTTGGGCCATTGACCAGTTTAATCTCAGAAAATATTTTCATGGACTGGCCTTTAGGGTGGGACAGAAAAATGTATCATGTGACCGAGACAAGCGTCAAGAGTGAGTCTTAGACGGATGTAACAGAGGGAATCTGGTCATTTTTTAAAAATAATGATGGGAATGCAGCATAATCAAATGTCAAAATAACCTAGAGATGTTTTCTCTGAACATATGTATCCTGATTTATCAATGTCACTCCATTAAAATTAATTAAAAATAAATAAATAAAACATCATTCAAACCTAAATATAAATAAAACGGAAATAATATAAGTTATTTATTCTTTCTCTGCGGACTGGTACCAAATGGCACACAGACTGGTGCCGGTTCGTGGCCTGGGTGTTGGGGACCACTAATGTAAAGCATTCCAGATTTAAAATAAAAGTTCCTTTTCTGCAGTGTGCATATAAAAGACTATTATTTTCATCTTCCATCAGATCAATGTGTTGTTCTCTTTTAAGCAAGATATTCTCCCTCAAAAGAATAGGGAGTGCCCAAAAGAAAGGTATGACATTACATAATTGTAATGTGTGGAAAGCTATATCTAAATACCAAAAGCCCAACAAAAAGGACAGATTTCATCTCCTTTCAATATTGAAAATTAGTTTCCTGTTTAATTTTTTTCCTGACAGATACTGAGTAATTGACCAAAGAGAGGCAAAATCTAGACATTATTTCTCTAAAAGAGAAGAAGAGGGAAGTTCCCTAAGAAGAAATATTCATATTTAAAAATCAGAATAATATTTAGGTATAACGCTGTTCCTAGTATGAAGTGAGAATTTCATCCTAAAGCAGTTGAATTTTATGCTACTTCATAATCTTTTTGGTCACCATTTCTTTTTTTCTCATCAATGTATTTTTTTAAAATCCTGGTATGTTTGGAACCTACACAATTTGCACTAAGTTATTTCTCCTAGATATATTCTAAAGAATATGTCACAACCTCCCCACTCCAAAAAAAAGACACATATGACAACTAAATTTTAAACAGAAAAAAATATTAAGACTTAATAGAAACCTGGGAGCTGATTTCTGGCAACTATATCACTTGATTAGTGCCTTTAATATTTAAAGTAAAAGTTGATTAAAAAAATAGAGCACAGTTACCTTTGTCTATATCAATAAAAGTATAAGACATAGAGGATGAACAATCAGATACGAGAGGATATTAAACATTATGTTAAGCATTGTTGATATGATCTACAGGTATTAGAGAACTACAGGTGCTTTGAGGAAAAGATATACAATATTTACTGTGAATAACAATACTTTTCTTATCTTAAAATATTGAACATATTACAAAGAGTAAACAAATTAATATTTTAAACAATAAATTTAAATTTTCTTATCATTTTTTCTGAATCTGATATATGTCAAATGGTCCCTTCATTAAGTTGTTAAATAGTTAACACTGAATAAATTCAGTTAAAGCAATGTGTACAGAGAATGAGCAAATCCTGATTCAGACACATAGGAGGTTGTGTCAAAACACAGAGCTATTCACACAGTTAGCAATTTTATTTAATTCATTTTTATCAAACCTTCATTAACTTATTAGTTGGGTTATTACTTAAAAATACATCATTACAAATTTTGAATAAGTGTGACTCCAAATAAAATTACAGATGATTAACACACACAAAAAAATCCTCTCCTATTTCATATGAATTAGCTTCAGTTAATAATGTTTGCTTTGTTTTTATCTTGTTGAGATTAAGTATCTTATCTATCAATTGAATACCTTGAACTATCACTTGACCAGGTTTATCACATTTATATTTGATGAGGCTTAGTCAAAAGAATATGTAAAAATACTCGTCTAAACTCAAGCAGCTATAAATATTAGAATACAACATTAGATATTTGTGACAACTTTGTATTTTTCTGTAGCCTCTTAGTTGTGTTTATGCTCCTAGAGTGACTAACACATAGCTATTTACCTGGCAAGTACTCAGTAAATATGTTTAGGATTTAATGAATGTTTATAGCAAACTAGTTATAATGTTAAAGGACTGATTATAACAATCTAGAATAGAGATCTAAAATAGTCTATATAGTTTAAGTGTGATTCTGGAAATGTCATCACTTGATAAAGTAGAGGGGAGGATTAAAAATGATCAGCAAAGGTCTTAAGGGTTTGTAAACAGAAAATATTGCAACCTTGGGACTTTTTAAAATGTCCAAACATCTGTTGGGTATCGTATACTTGTAGTTTATTTAAAAGATGCAAAAATCAAATAGGGGACAATTTAATGACTAAAATAACAGGAAGTATAATGAGTTAGTAGCCATTCAAATCTTTTCAAATTGGTCAAAATTTATGACAAGATAGCATTTACTGTCTTTTGGCACTTTTTTTAATCATTCAAAATTAACACCAAAACAAGCAACATTATTTTATGTGCAATTTATCATTTTTTTATTATTCAAAGCTGAGTTGGATAGTACTGAACATCAATAAATTTTGTTTGCCACATAAGAGGATATTAGATATTGCCATGTAAATAGAATATTAATATAATAGAACTAATTAGCTGTAAAGTGCCAATCCTTCAAGATAGGAAACAGAAAAAGTCAACATTTTACATAAAATATTAAAGGCATAACTTCATTGAGAGCATAAATTCTTCATTTAGGTCCTTCCTCCACCTTTTATTTTCAAACTTTTTGAATTAAGAAATATAGCCTGACCAGGTGCTGGCCCAGTGAATAGAGTGTCGGACTGGGACACAGAGGACCTAGGCTCTAAATGCTGAGATAGCTGGTATGAGCGCCAGGTCATCTGGCCTGAGTGTGTGCTCATCAGCTTGAGTGTAGGGTTGCTAGCTTGAGTGAGGAATCATAGACAGGATGCCATGGTCCCTGGATTGAGCAAGGGGTCACTTGTTCTGCTGTAGCCACTGTCCCTCCTGAAAGCACATGTGAGGAAATAATCAATGAACAACTAAGGTGCTGCAAGAAAGAATTGATGTTTCTCATCTCTCTCCCTTCCTGTCTGTCTGTCCCTATCTGTCCCTCTCTTTGTCTTTCTCTCTGTCTCTGTCAGGAAGCATGATATATTTTTTAAAGATTTTATTTATTCATTATAGAGAGGAGAGAGAGAGAGAGAGAGAGAGAGAGAGAGAGAAGGAGGGAGGAACAGGAAGCATCAGCTCCCATATGTGCCTTGACCAGGAAAGCTCAGGGTTTTGATCTGGCGACCTCAACATTTCCAGGATGACGCTTTAGCCACTGTGCCACCACAGGTCAGACCCTCTGTCTCTGTCAGAAAAAATAAATTAAAAATAAAAATAAATAAATATAACAGGTGAAAAAGGTAAAAAAAATGTAAATTTACTGTTTAAAAAAAATAAATAACACGCCTATGTGATTTTTACTGGTCAATAAGTGGATTACTGTCTTAATAAGCTCAGAGTTCTCTGACATGCCTTGTAGATCACAGCCTCAGTGCTCCTCAAAAGTACATAAACAGCATCTTGATTTTTAAAAATAATTTGGCAATTGCATATAGTTAAACATATGCATAGTATTTAAGAAAGCAATTTCATTCCATGAATTTGTCTAACAATGAGGAAAAGATACCATAAATGGCCATCAGAAGGTGAATAGATAAGGAAATTGCAGTATATCCATATAACAGAATTCTACGCAACAAAAAAATGGTTATTTACTGATATGTGCAACATGGATGAATCTTAAAAATATTATTTTAAATGAAATAAATGCCAAATATGAAAAATATTAAAGCTGTATCGTTCCATTTTTAGAACATTCTGGCAAAAGCAAATTTATAAGGCAGAAGTCAGTCAGTGGTTGCTAGACACTGAGAATGTGGGAAGAAGACTGACTAAAAATACAAGAGGATACTTCTCATGGAGATAAAAATATTCAATATCTTGATTTTGGCGATGGTTATAAAACCTTACACATTTGTCAAAACACACAGACTGCATATATAAAAAGATTTAAGTTTACGTATTGAAATTACAACTCAATAAACAACTGTAAGGTGGACAAAAGCATGAAGAACACAAGAAAGATTAGGAATGTAGAGAAAAAATACCAAGAAATAATTGGCAAGCGATCCTTGGGCTCTGGAAGGACGGTGACCTACCCTCCCACCCCCCTGAGAAGAAGTCTTCCAAGAGGGGCCACTCCAGTGCAGGTTATCAAGGACAGTCACCAGCATTCACTAAAGAAGACTTAACCTTTCTCTTTCCAGTCCACAAGAAGCCTATAATCTCTATCAAAAGAAACATATTTTTTTTATCTTGATAGGAACTATAATTACAACTCATTTATTCCACAAATAGTTAGTGAATACTAAAAAGTGTCAGCCAGTCTCTCATGCACCGGCATTCCACTGGTAAACAAGAAAGGGAAGGATATTACTATCAAGGAGCATAAATGCTGGTCTAGCTAATTTAGGGAGGAGGTGTCAGACACTGAATTTAGCATATCAATTTAATGTAATTGATATACCTCAAGTTTAAGTCTACCCTCTGGCTATTTGTTCCTATTGTTCATCCTGTTCATTTTGTTTTTATTCCCTCCATTGTGACCTTTCTTAAACTATTAAGTTATGTTCAATATTCTATTCCAAATCATTGTCAGAGGTACTGCGGAGTGCTGCCAAGATCACCTTCTGTGTCAAGGTGTTCATTCCTTCATCCATCAAAACTCGACGAAAGGCTCACACTTGAGTCATTTATCAGGACTTGCTCTTAGCATGAAGAAGCTGCTCTACCCAGCTGTCTGCCTTCTCTCAGGGGTAGCCAATATCTAATGACTGATACAGGGGTGCAAATTTGTGTCCTGTCCTCTTATTTACATTCAGGGTGTCTCTGAGGTACTTTGGTAGTGATGGTATAGAGGGCTACTTCTGAGTTCCTCAACCCATATACACTGTCTATTGGTATTACTGTAGCATACTTTGTTTTCCCTTCAATGAACTATGATGTATGCATTGATTTAGTAATATTTTAGTGGTTCTATTTCAGTAGTATTGGAGATATATTTTGACTTATTAATGTCTAATATAAATACTTATCTTTATTTGTTCTCTTTTTTTATATTATTCTTGTTGAAATTTAGAATGTTTTAAAATACTTAGAATATTACTTTTGTTTTATATTAATATTCATTTAGGTTTATTATCACATTTTATCTCTTTGTGCCTCTCTATGTTTTCATCTGTTACCATTTTCTTTTGGCCTGAAAAACATTCTTTTATACTTCCATTAGTGTGTATATGTTCTAATATATTTTCTTAATTTAAAAATATTTATTCCACCTCATTTTTGAAGGGTATTTTTATTGGTTATGCAGTTATAAGTCAGAAGCGATTTTATTTCAACAATTTGAAGATGTAGTTTCATTGTCTGCTAGGTACCATTTATTCATTCTCTTTATCTTTGTTTAGATAACACCAATTCCTGAATCTTCAGTTGATATATTAACTGTTTTCAGTATTCTTAGACAATCTTGCAATTCTGGTCTTCTTTTGTATATCTTATCCTTTGTATTATGTATGGTCTTTGCAGATTTTATTAAGGCTGTATTTGAAAACAACTGTCTTTTTTTTAAGACTGCTGTGCTGCTTTCCTTACAATTTTTAAAAGATTTAATTAATGTATTTTTGCTGTTGTAATTTTTGTTACAATGTTCAAGAGAAAGAAATAGGTAGCATGAAGTGGAGATTGCAGAAATTCATGTCTTATTCCAGACCAAAAAGGAATTCCTTTAAAATTTCATCATTTAATATTGTTTTATCAAAACATTTTTGTTACTAGATATCAGGTTTTAAAAGTTCTGGTCTACTGACACTTATTCTAATCAAACTATTCTAAAATATTAAAAAAAAAAAAAAAAGAAACTAAGACTCCCAAACTCATTTTACCAGGCCAGCATTATTATAATTCCAAAGTCAGATAAAAACATTATAAATAAAGGAAATTATAGGCCAAAATCCCTGATAAACATAGATGTTAAAATATTCAACAAAATATAAGCAATACATTAAAAAGATGATCAAATGAGATTAATTCCAGAGATGCATGATTGGTGCAATATCTGCAAATCAATAAACATGATAAACCACATAAATAAAATGAAGGCTGAAAACCATATGATAATATTGATAGATGGAGAAAGAGCACTTGATAAAGTCCAATACCCATTTATTTTAACAGTAATAATAAAAAAAATTCTCAGCAAAGTGAGAAGAGAGGGAACATATGTCATTAAATAAGGCCTATATGACAAATGCACAGCCAACATTGTACTCAATGGGAAAAATTACAAGTGTCTTTTTTAAGATCAAGAATCAGACAGGGCCTGACCTGTGCTGGTGCAATGGAAATGCTGAGGTCGCCGGTTCGAAACCCTGGGCTTGCCTGGTCAAGGCACATATGGGAGTTGATGCTTCCAGCTCCTCCCCACCTTCTCTCTCTGTCTCTCCTCTCTTTCTCCCTCTCTGTCTCTCTCTCCTCTCTAAAATTAAAAAAAAAGAGTCAGACCGGGATGTCTGCTTACAGATGATTCTTATTCAACATAGTATTTGAAATCCTAGCCACAGCAATCAGACAAGAAGAAGAAATAAAAAGCATCTAAATTGGAAAGGGAGAAATAAAACTGTCATTACTTGCAGATGACATGAAAGTATATAAAACAATCCTAAATATTCTACAAAAAACTACTAGAGCTGATAAATGAATTCAGTAAAGTAGCAGGTTACAAAATAAATATCCATAAATCAGTTGCATTTTATACAACAATAATGCTATCAAAAGAGAAACTAAGAAAACAATCTCATTCGTAATTGCTTCAAAAAAATAATATACAGTGTGTCCATAAAGTCATGGTGCACTTTTGACTGGTCACAGGAAAGCAACTAAAGATGATAGAAATGTGAAATCTGCACCAAAAATCAATAAAAGGAAAATTCTCCCAGTTTCATACCTATTCAGTGCAGTCTGAAGTGGGCTCACTCACAGATTTATTAGGGCTCCTTAGGTATCTATCCCGTATAGCGTCTACAGACTCGTCAATGACTGATGGCCTACCAGAACAAGGTTTCTCCACCAAACTGCCAGTTTCCTTCAACTGCTTATCCTACCGAGTAATGTTATTCCTATGTGGTGGCGCTTTGTTATAAAAATGCCGATATTCATGTTGCACTTTGGTCACTGATTCTAATTAAGCGAGCACAGAACACACTGAACTTTACTCTGTACCATCCACATCTTGACTGGCATGGCCGTGGGGGGCTCCGCTGTATACACATCATCTGTGCATGCGCACATGCTGCTGTATCATCCTACAAAAACTGGGAGGGTTTTTCTTTTTTTGGTGCAGATTTCACCTTTCTATAGTCTTTTGTTGCTTTCCTGTGACTGGTCAAAAGTGCACCATGACTTTAAGGACACACTGTACTTAAGAATAAATTTATTGCCTGACCCGGTAGTAATGCAGTGGATAGAGCATTGGACTGCGATGTGGAGGACCCAGGTTCGAGACCTCGAGGTCGCCAGCTTGAACGCGGACTCATCTGGTTTGAGCAAGGCTCACCAGCTTGAGCCCAAGGTTTCTGGCACAAGCAAGGGGTCACTGGGTCTTCTGTAGCCCCCCGCTCAAGGAACATATGAAAAATCAATCAATGAACAACTAAGGAGCTGCAACAAAGAATTGATGTTTCTCATCTCTCTCCCTTCCTGTCTGTCTGTCCCTATCTGTCCCTCTCTCTGACTCTCTCTGTCTCTGCCACAAAAAAAAAAAAAAAAAATTATCTAAGCATATAAGAACTTATACTTGGGAAATTATAAGTCACTGAAGAAAAATATTAAAGAAGTAAGTGAAAGCATAGATTGTGCTTATGGATAAGAAATAATTAACACCATTAAAATGTCTCTCTTACCCAAATCAATATATAGAGTCAATGTAAATCCCATCAAGATACCAATGGCATTTTTTACAAAACTAGAAAAAAATGTTCCAGAAATTTATATAGAACCACAAAAGACCCCAAATAGACATAGAAATCTTGGGAAAGAAGAACAACTTTGGAGCAATCACACTTGATATCAAACTTAAAGGCCATAGTAATTAAAGCAGCATGCTATTGGCAAAAGAACAGGTATATAGATCAATGGAACAGAATAGAGAACCCAGAAATCAACCAACACCTTTATAGTCAGTTAATATTTGGCAAGAAGGCAAAAACATACAATTGGACAAAGATAGTCTATTCAATAAATGGCGTTTTGAAAGTTGGGCAAATACATGCAAAAAAAATGAAATAAAACTAGACCACCTCCTTACATCTATTAAAAAATAGACAAAGGACTCAACTGCATACTTCTCTAAAGAGGACATACATGATGGCCAATAGACATATAAAAAGATGCTCAAGGTACTAATCATCAGAGAAATGCAAATAAAAATCATAATGAGATATCAACTCGTATCTATCAGAATGTCTATCATCAATAAATCAATAAAGTGTTCTCAATGATGTGGAGAAAAGGTAACTCTCAAGAACTATTCATAGGAATGCAGATAGGTGCAGCCACTGTGGAAAGTAGTATCGAGTTACCTCAAAAATTTTTTTAATCCACTCGTCCTCTGACGGACACTTGGGCTTTGGTACATATATACTATGGAATACTACTCAGCCATAAGAAATGATGACATCGGATCATTTACAACAACATGGATGGACCTTGATAACATTATACGGAGTGAAATAAGTAAATCAGAAAAAAATAAGAACTATATGATTCCATACATAGGTGGGACATAAAAATGAGACTCAGAGACATGGACAAGAATGTGATGGTAACAGGGCTGGGGTGGTGGGGGGGATGGGGCGAGGAAGGAGAGAGAGGTGGTGGGGGGAGGGGAGGGGCACAAAGAAAACCAGATAGAAGGTGATGGAAGACAATTTGACTTTGGGTGAGGAGTATACAGCATAATCAAATGTCAAAATAATCTGGAGATGTTTTCTCTCAACATATGTACCCTAATTTATCAATATCACTGCATTAAATTTAATAAATTTTTTTTTTTTAAAACACTCCCTTAGGACCCAGCAATTCCAGTTCTGGGAAATTATCTGAAGAAACCCGAGACACTAATTTGAAAGAATATAGGCACCCTTGTGTGTATTACAGCGTTATTTACAATAGCCGAGATTGGAAGCAGCCCAAGTGCCCATCAGTAGTTGAGCAGATAAAAACGCTCTGGTACATTTACACAATTGAGTACTATGTAGCCATATAAAAGAAGGAAATCTTACATTTCACAACAACATGGATGGACATGGAGAGTATTAGGCTAAGTGAAATATGCCGGTCAGAAAAAGACAAGTGCCATGTGATTTCACTCATATGTGGAATCCAATTAATAAACTAACAAGACAGATTCATAGAAAGAGAGCAGGCTGTTAGATCTTGAGGGGGATACTGAAAGGCTAGTTTAGGAGTGGAAGAATTCAGCAAAAAGAGAGAAAACTCAGTAACATGAAGAACAATTTGTTGATTGCTACAGAGAGGATATAAGGGGGATAAGTAACAATGGAAGGAGAGTTGACTTGGGATGGTGAACACAACAGTGTACAGACGATGTGTTGTGAAATTGTGCACCTGAAACCTGTATAATTTTTTTGACCAGTTTCATTCAATCAATTCAATTAAAAAGAAAAAGAAAAGAGAAGTTTCTGGTCTATTAATATCTTCCAATAAGTTTTATCTTAAAATAATATTAAAATATATCAAGTAGTTTTTATCTACTGAAATAATTTTGTTTTTCTCCATTTATTTGTTAATGTAAAAAAAATTCTCTAATTTTTTTAACATCATAAGAAAAATATTTAAAGAGCCATCTCCTTTCTTTAAATAAATTTTTATCAATGGACTTTATTTGTTTAGAAGTTTTGTAATTCCGTTTATTAGTAATGTAAGATTGTGATTTTTATTCTTATAGTCTCATACTATCCTCATCTGGTTAGTTATCAGTTATCACTAACATCATAAAATGATTTGGGGGGTTATTTCTAGTTGTTTACTAATATGAATAAAATAACAGAAATTTTAAATCCAAGTCTTTATGTAAATATATGCTTTATTTATATTCTTGTGTTACATTTAGGTTTATGGTATATTTTGAGTTGACGTTTGAAGATAGTATGAGGTCAGGTGTAGTTCCTGTTGTTGCATAGGATAAGCCCATTGCTCTAGCACCATTTGTTGATAATATAATTTTTCCCTCTTGAACTAACTTGGCATGCTTGCTGAAAATCAATTAACCCCATCTATTTGGGCCTATTTCTAGACTCACAGTTCTGTTCAATCGATCTATGTTTGTATCCTTATGCCAGTACCATGCTGTCTTGATTAATGGAGCTCTGTAGTAAATCTTGAAATCAAGTAGTTTAAGTTCTCCAACTTTGTTGTTATTTTTCAGAAGTTTTGACTATTATAAGTCCAGTAAATTTCTATATAAATTTATGAAAAGCTTGACAATATACACACAAAAAAAGCTTATTAGAATTTAGATTGAATGTATAGATTTGTGAAAAATTAACATCATAACAATACTAAAAATTCCCATCCGTATAACAGTATATGTTTCCATTACTTAGATCATCTTTATTTTCTCTCATGAATATTTTGTAGTTTCAATGTACAAAATTTGTGCATATTAAGATAAGTTTATCCCTAAATTCTTTATGCTTAATAATATTGTGAATAATTCTTTCCCTATTTCAATTTTAAAATATTCTTTCTTAGTACATAGAAATACAATTAACTTCTTAACTAATGATATGTTCTTAACATACACTTTAGATTTCCTGTAACTCTAAAATAATAATCCATTTCTATAAATTGTAAATTACTAATAATTATTTGATTTAATCTACCAAAATTTGCAAAGCAGCCACAGGAAATTAATACACTGCCTTTCTCATCCTTTTTCTACTCATACGACATAAAAAATTCAACATATTTTTTAAAAATCAGAATGAGTATCACAGCAGAACATTTATTAATCATGATAATAAATGCAAAAGTGTGATAAATCATGCAAATTAAAATCCATATTATTGAAGAGGATATTAGTGAGAGAGAAACAAATTTATCAAATAAATATGTATTTTAAATTTACATGGTTTCCATTGATTTTTTGTGTAATAATTTAGAAAACATTTAAAGTCATCAATACTTTTTAATTCATGCAATACCAGTTTCAAATGAAATGTTTAATTTGGAACCCAATAATTAAATACTTTACCTAATATAATTTAATTAACTTTCTATTAATAAAATTTAAGAGTAAGAAGAAAAAATTCCAATACTCTTTATTTACACTTAGCTATGTAGTATGTAGACATTAAAGTGATGAATTAACAATACAAAAATACTTTTAAAAGCCATTGCTATCACTCAAACTTAACCTAGTTTTAAAATAATTTACATAAGCATTTGTGGACTAAAATTTAATTGATACTCATATTACATGCATTTATATTTCACAAATTATAAATTAAAATATGATTTTTAGTATATACATACATAAATATTTTATACTGTAAAGTCCAAAAGAAAAGCTAAGACTTTTCCTCACGGAATAAACAAAAATCATTTTATTTTAAAAATATTTTGAAGTGCCATACATATATGAAAATTAAAATGTGAATATGATTTATTTATTTATTTATTTAACAAATGTTTACAATTTTTTCTATGTGACAAACTTTGTTGGATGTTGGTGGAGACACATTAATAAACCTAACAGAGCAAGCGCCTACCCTTATTTTGTTTATACTTCAGTAAGCTTAAAAATCAAAATAATTAATCCTTCTGAGACAGAATTTAAAATGAAATTTTGAAGGATACTTTCCTTTGAGCTAATATTATTATACATTTCCTTTAAGATACCCTAACTCTAACTTCTTTTATACCATATGTGTGACAGCTACTTCATTCATTGGTCATATATATATGTGTTTTCTACACTGAGCCTTAGTTCCCGCTATCTGGAATTAAATACTGCCAGAGACATAACAACAGCACTAATCAATGCCACTGGGCAGCCATCAAGGGAGTGGCAAAGATACTCTTCTCACAGTGGGTCTAGGAAAGGATCACTGCTTTGCCTTTTATAGCCTCTGGTGGCTGCCAGCATCTCCTTTTGTTTGTGGTCTTTCCAATGTCTCCCTTGTTAATTAAATTGCCTTCGGTGATGCTTAATTTTGTTTCTACTTGGCTAGACCATGATACACAGATAATTGGTTAAATACATCTGAAAGTTACATTGAACATATTATTAAAATGAGTTTAAGTTTCTTTGGAGTTATTTTTAACATTTAATAAGGCAGTAAATGAGTAAAGTAGATGATTTAAAAATGTGTATAGATTTCATCCAATTAGTCAATTATATAAACACCTTAAGAAAAAGATTGGTTTTCCCTAAGAAAGAAAATTTTGTCAGCAGAATGCCCCCAGTCTCAAGCTACAACATCAACTCCTCCCTGGATCTCCAGCCTGCCAGTCTACTTTGCAAATTTTGGAGAATATATATGTGTATAAAATTCTTAATATCTTGGATTATCCTGGATACCTAGGTTGGTCTAAATGCAATCACATGTATCCTTAGGGAATAAGAGGGAGACAGAGTGAAGAAAAGAGTGTATTAGTCAGACAGGGTGTCTCAAGTTAAGATCCTTACTTCAGTTACAGTTATATGCCTCTTGAATATGGGTACACAGTCTGAGAACTTCATACTTAGGAAAGGTTTTATTGTTGTGTGAAAGTCATAGGGTGTATACATTAACAAATCTAGATGGTATAGCCTACTACAAACCTAGGCTATATACTATAGCTTATTGCTCCTAAGGTACAAGGATGTACAACACAAGAAAAAAGTAATGCAATTAAGAAATGCTGTGGTCCTGGCCAGTTAGCTCAGTCAGTTAAGAGGGTCGTCTCAAAACAACAAGGTTGTGGGTTCAATCCCCAATCAGGGAACACCAGGGGAGCAGGCAATGAGTGCATGCTTGAGTGGAATAACAAATGAATGTTTTCCTTCCACCTTCTTTATCTCTCTCTTCCTCTGTCTCTCTGAAACAATAAATCAAAAGAATTAAGCCCCGGTCGGATACTCAGTCATTTGGAGTGTCATCCCACAGAGAGGTTACTGGTTTGATTCCCTGGTCAGGGCACACACAGGAGCAGCTCAATGTTCCTGTCCCATTCTTCCTGCCTCTCTCAAAACTAAAAGTGAGATGCTGTAAACACGATATGTAAGAAGCTGCTGCCAGCTTAACATAGCCTGCTGTTTTCTAGCCAACTTTTTAAAAATAAATAGAAAGAGTACACTAAAATAACAAAAAGTATAGTATAGCAAATACATAAACTAGTAATATAATTGCTTATCATCATTATAAATATTATGAACTGTACATAAGTGTATGTGCTATACTTTTATAACAATTGGCAGAGCAGTAGGTTTATTTACATCAGCAGTGCCACAACGTTAATGCTTTGCACTAAGATACTATGATGCCTATGACATCACTAGTCCATAAGAATTTTTCATCTCCATTATAATCATCTGGGACAACCATCAGATAGGCAGTTTGTTGTTGACCACAATGTCATTATGTGGCACATGACTATAACTGTGCAACCCTTTTTTCTGTCATATGAAGTATCATTCACAGGTTCCAAGGATCAGCATTTGTATATCTTTTAGGGAGTGATTATTCAGCCAAAAAGAGAATATAAAAGACAAAAAGATTGATATCTTTTTAAAGTATAGGTTAATAATATGATCAATTATGGATATAAACTTATACTTGCTACATCTTATATTCCATAATTATCTAAAATATTTAAATTTTAATTAAGTGGACCTAAACAATTAAGTCAGCTGCATTATATAATAAGATCACTTTATAGAATGCATAAAACACAGATTTTTTTTTTTATAAAAACCAATTCTGAATTAAAAAAAGGAATTTTAAGACTTCACAGATAAAAATAATGGCTAAGTGATGGTAGAATGATTGAAGACAATGAATGAGACATAATCATCCTGATGAAAATATCTGAGTGGAAAAAAGGTTTAGTTGGAAAGGCAAATAAATAATAACAGTATATATTTATATATACCAACTCCTTCATTCTTCACTTATTTCCTTGAGAAACACTCTCTTCCCAGCAAGGTCACCAACAGTTTTAAGAGAACAAAAGAACCATAATGAAGACTAACCCTGTTTAAGTCCTATTCATTATGCAAAACTGCCATTTCTGTTAATAAAAGCATTAACATTTGAATAAAAGTAACTACTCTGCATTTTGTACATGTATAATATTCTGTCATAATCATTTAATCTAAAGACTTAGATTAAATATTTTAATAATGTGATACTCTCTAGATTCAGAACTTTATTAAATATTCTATTAATAATTAAATCAGGTGTTCTTTAATCTATTATCTTCTTTTTATGTGATCAAGTATCACTATGCAGTATTTAAAATCCTAATCTTTGTAAAATAGAAGTTCAATAAAAATAACTTAGCTATAAATCAATTATTATTGTGGCATTTTATTTCCTAAGAACTGTATTTTTTGTTTGGTTTTGTGTTTCTTTGTTTCATTTGGTTTTTATTTTTCAAAAACCTGAAATGTTATTAAATCACTTAAGTTATTTATATACCATAAAAGGATTTTAAAATATTGTTTTTGCAAGGTTACACAAAGGGGGTGGGCAAGTTTCTGATAGTCATAAAGTCATTTTCATTTGCTTTTGGTAGTTCTAAGCACAACAAAACTTAGACATTAGTCTTAACTAAATAAATTGTACTATTTGTAAATTTTTTGAGCAAAAAAGAAACCATAATTGAATGTGCTGTGTGCCATTATTGAAATATTCTAAAATGAAAAACAAAGAGGATTTCATGTAGAATTGATTAATAACACTATTGTAACAAAAAGTCAATTTACTTCTTCAACCATGGCTTATTTCTGTCAAGCCTTTTATTCAGTCCCTTAAAAGATTATGAGGAAGATGAGACAACAGTGATAAGCTTATTCATTACCTCTGAGAAGCCGATCTAAGTAAAACAGATAGCTAGATCCAATAATACAATGGATTCGCTATATTACAGTTCTGTGATTTGTGAGGAAAATTCCACTAAATGTTCTGTATTAACATTTAAAATTGTTATGCTTAATATTGAATATGAAACTTCTATTTTTATTAGGTTTTACATTTAAAAGCAATTTTGAGAACTCAGTTTAAATTGATATATGGCAATCCGCCTGATGCAAAATCTAACTTTAACCAAAATGCTTACAAAAACAAAAAGAGATGTAGGCTCCCACATATCAACCTCAAAGACTGACAGACCCAGCACTAGATTACAGTCAGGTTGTACCAGTAGCTTTCAACTCCAGGAGGCTAAATTTTGTGATACAAAGTGTGATTTACTCATGAATTTCCATTTGAAACAAAATAAACCTGTGATCCAGAAAGAAGACAAAAGGCATTCAATCCGTTCTACCTGTGCCTTCCTTCCTTTCAAAAAATTGCAGTCTTTAACAACTCAGACCTGTGCATTAATCCTTGCTTTTTACTTACCAGTACATCCACACATGTAGGGAAAGGTAAGTATCCATTCATTCTTTCTCCCTCCATTCGAAAAGAAAAAAAATAAATAAAAACCTTTCAGAAATAACTGGACACAAATAAACAAACTGGGATAAGGTTAAAATGACTGAGAATGATTCTGGTTTCTAGATACCCTTAATTTAGAACGATAACCAGAAATTAAGGTAAAAGAAAAACCTAATAGTGAACAGTACAGATATACTGATTTAATTTTGTTATTAGATCTAAAATACTGTTTCATTAAGAATTAACAACAACAACAACAACAAAAAACTCAACTCGAACAGATGAAACTGCCTACCATGAAAAGGAAGAAAAGTGAGTAAAGCATGCAAACCACTAAATTGTGAAACCATTAAAATCAGCCTCGTCGACAATATAGTTAGAATTGCCAAGGGGTATATTAAATTATTATTAAATAAAACTTAATGTCACTGAAAATACAGGAAAATGATGGGGGAAAACAATAAAAGCAAAAAGAAATAGATAAAGAGGAGACTTGATATATAAAGAAAGTTTTTTTATTGCTGTGAAGGAAAATAAAAGTGTACAGACCAGAAAAGTAAACAAACAGAAATAAAATATTCTAAGCTTTGGAAGAGGCATTCTTAATTATAGTTCAGATATTTAGAACTATCACAACACAATAGGTATTTTAGCTTTTAAATTCCAAAAGCAATGAGAGCCTTCTTTCAGTTAGGAATGATCACTTTCTTTTGAAGTATGAGATTTTAAGCAAAACTAATGAAACATAGCAATTTTACTTACTCAAAGCAAAATTTGTATTTTAATATTAAGAAAAAAAATACAGTTTCAGGAAATCGGAAGCAAGTTACCAGAAGAGGATAATAAGCATACTGGCCTTATATTTAGAATCTTAAAGCTGAAAATAATTATTTAAACAATATTAATAGAGACATTGTGGTTCTGGAGTTATATATTTAATCAAGTTGTTAGTCCTCTATGGCAACAACATGTTAAGGCTTAGACTTGCCCATTTTGAAAACAATAACAACAAAATAAAGCATACATAAGGTATATATTTCAGCATACAGAAATGTAATTCTTTCACAGAATTATACAGAGTGACTTGTGGTTAATACAAATGCTATTTAATTTCAGGATTAAATTAAATGTGAATCAATGTCTATGAAACTAAATAAACATATCAAAATAGTTTCTGAAATAAATATTTTATACTTCAGAAAACATTAAAAATAATAATGTATGTGCAATGTATACTCATGTGCATAAACTAAAGAAAAGTATTATTAAATGTCAGAAAAGATATAATTTACAAAAAGAAATACCCTGTATGTAGGATATAGTTTCTGGTCACAAACAAATTACAAGCTGGATTTAATATTAGTGTATTAAACCTAATCTTTCTGCATCTTTTTTTATATTTAAGGTATTTTGGTAAATCAGAAGAAATTGAATGTCTAATGATGGGTAATCTATAAAGCAATGTAACAAGCATTATGGAAAATTATAAAAACCATACTTAGACCACATTTCATTCCATATGTTTACGGGTTTACAAAATACTTTTGCCTGCATACTTTATTCTAAACATTATTCTAGATTTGTCTATACTGTGTTATTGAACAGAATAATATTATCTTACCTGATGCAGTGGAAACATATAAAATAGAAATTGTAATTCTGGGCTCACCTTCAAATTTGGAACTCAAGAAAGTAATACATATGTGGTGAAAGGTCAATATCAACAATGATAGGTTTTTGCTGATGGTTCTTTTCTTTTACCATCATCACAGAAGTGATGATAAGAAAAGATTTTCAGATATCATCACAGTATTATAGATATTGGGTCCTTTTTCATTGCTTAAGGAAGGTAAACATTCCTTCAGTCAGGAAGGGTCAATGTAATTGATTTCTAGCTAAAGCTATAAAACATCCCATAAATAATTATATTGTTGTGTAAGTGGTTGACCCAGTAAAATCATTTAGCCTATCATAACTTACTTAAACTTTCTTTATGCATAAATAAATTGAAACTGTTTTTTAAGTGTTTTAAGGATCTTTAAGGTGAAATCATTTAAATAATGTAAGCAAAAGTTGTAAACTATAAAACATTGTAAAAGTACTGTTTTTATTAATAATTTGTTTGAAATAGCACAAAGCAATACTTAATATTGGGTTGCATTGTACCATGTACGATGTAAGCTGTTACATCAGATCAGAATGCAAGTCTTCAAGCAACTTGAATCAGACCTACAAGGAGAGGTTGAATATGAATAAGACAAATATAGAAGATTTACTTTAGCCAAAACAAAATTTAAAATAAAAATCCTTAAAAAGGATCAAACAAATCTGACTTAATGAAAATGACCTAAATTCAGGGAAAGAAACTATGTTGTCATGGGATGTGCATAATAATATTAATTGCAGACTTTGTTACTACAGAATGCAAAAATTAACCAATCTGTTGTACTTTTATATCCAAACTGTTTTGGAAGAAAGCAAACCGCCCATAGCCGATCTCTCCACCAATGGCAATGTGGAGGAGATGCTAGAAGACAGCTGTACCTGGAAAGCACAAGAAGTCTTTGCCTCATCTTTCTTAGTTCAAAGAATCCCTAAGGCTTCCCTGAGGCTTTTTAGAGTGCTCCGCAGTCCAGATGCTGGCACCTAACCATCTCCCTTCTCTTCTTCACTTGAGGTTGGAATTGATTAGAGCTCTCCTTACCAGGTTCTTGTTAATTTTTCCACAGGTATCTCCCAAATAAAAGCGTGATATATCTAATCCACTCTTGTGTCGGTATCTCAGAGAATGCAAAGTAAAAGAGATAAAGTGGAACATAATCTTTTTTAAGAAAAAAATATGTTTAAAATAGTAGGGAACAGAAAATTATTCAAGTTTATTCAATTATTCAAGATGAACATTATAGTGATGAGATAGTTTCAACTAATTGAATTTTCATGATAATAACAGTAATGCATATTTATTATCAAGAACTTAGAAAACAAAGGAAACAGAAAAGGCCAAAAATATCAAGAAAGAACTCTCATTAACATTTGGGTTCATTTAATTAGTCTTTTTTCTAATGCATACATTTTTTAATTTTAGTTTATCCTTGTAAAATAACATTTTCCTGAATCTGTGTTGTAAAAGTTGACTGCACTAAAACGCATGCAAGAGGATTTGAGAAACAATGTATCAGAAGTGAGAGACTTAATATTAACTTTTCAAATTACATTTGAAAAGTTTAATCATAATTTTGTTTTTATGGAAGATTTCATATTCATAATCAGTAGAAATGTAGAAAAAGGTATGAGAAAGATTTGGTAGAAAAATCTGTTCTTTATGCCTCATGAATTATGAGTAACAACCTTTTAATGTATATTAAAATTCTTACCACTCAGCTTCCAAGGAAAATAGGTACAAGTTTGTAGAGAAAGGTATAATAGATATGTTAGATGCTCTGTTGGTAAAATGATGACATTTGTTTCAAAATGTTGAGCTGTCACTAATAACAATAAAAAATCTCCTAAAAGCTGTACTTAGGAAATATATTATGAGGTATCTAGATTCATTTTAAGTAAGTTATGTCATAAATAATATTGACATGGACTTCCTCAAACAAAAATATTCATTCTGACTCCAATATTATGAATGTCTCAAGTATGAATTAGTTGATTGTGTTCCCTAATCATTGTACTATTTAAGTGACTCAGAGAAAATGTACTAAAAAACAAAAATATATGGATATGTGGTAACAACGTTTCATTATTTAAATGACATGTTAAATATTGTGCTTACAGCAAAAATTTACTATAAATAGCTAATAATAATATTTATTAAACTTAATGAAGGATGGTCTGAGAATTCAAGTACAATTAGAACAATAAAAATAATACACAATGAAGAATTATTTAAAATTAGAAAAAGTCCTAGCAGTATAAAAATACTATTTATTCTACAGGGGTCAGTATTATGAAGAATGTAAGCTTTCTTCTCAGATTTATGTCTTTCCAAAACAAATATTTTTTTCTGTCATTTTGGTATCAGAAATCATCTTTCATCCTTGAAGTGAGAGTCATAAATTTGGGGATGAATTTTAAATCCCCTGAACACTGACATCTATTGAGTCTTCTTATTTGAGAAATGAGCTTGCAGCTTGAAAGTGTAATAACTAAAATAAATGAATCTTGCAAGCCTTTAACAGGCTTTTGGAAATTTGGCTTTCCTCAGTGTAGAAGTGTCATTCCACTGATTAAGCACAAATAAGAAATAGGAAAAAAATATATAGGTTTCTAAATCTAAAATCTTCATCGTTTAAAAAATATGACATATTACTGACCTGCCTTTGTAGTTTCTTTTTTCTTATGATGAATTTTTGACCCTAAGGTGTTTTTTTTTTTAATTGTTGAAAATGTTATTTATTTACTTTTCCACATGTAAGCAAAAATACCACCCCTAGTTAATTTAACAGAAAGAATTTAATGTAAAGAACTGTTCATCCAAGTGTAAGAAGACCAGAAATCCAAGAGTCCTGAGATAACACTGGCATAATAGCTGTGAGAGGCAGTTGAATCTCTAAGGTTGGATGAACAGAAGGGTGATGTTGCTGTCTCAGCAGGCTAGAACATGAAAATGGTTCCTGCGGGGGTAAAATCCAGGTCTCTGGGAACAGGACGGCCCACGGGGGAGTTGGCACTTTAGAGGGGGCATGGTGAGCAAGACTCTGCCAGTTCTGGCAGAGTTTAGTAAAGCTCTAAATGATAGAGCTCGCTGCTGCTGGGAGGAAGTGCCCCTGTTGGGGCGATGCTGACTGGAGCTGAAAGTGAGCAGGAATGAGCAAGCCTCCTGTCTCATCTTGGCTGACAGGCAAGAGGGAAAGGAGAAATCGAATTTGCAGAATCCAAGCCCCCAAAATCACAAAGAGCTCAGAAAATAGATTTGAACTGAAAGACAATGGCTTACCAACTTTATCCAATACTTTGAGTAATTACTTGTTAGTACGTGTTTAAAGGAATAAAAATTAGGTTTTTTTGCTCAGTCTTTAGTGAAATAGATCTTTCGAAGTCACCCTTGTTATTTGAGGGTTTCCATTAATCTACTCTAGAGCTACTTGTTAAATTTACCTAATGTTTTCATCTTTTTTAAACCTAATTTTATTTATTTATTTATTTTTTTACAGGGACAGAGAGAGAGAGTCAGATAGAGGGATACACAGACAGGAATGGAGAGAGATGAGAAACATCAATCATCAGTTTTTCATTGCGACACCTTAGCTGTTCATTGATAGCTTTCTCATATGTGCCTTGACCGTGGGCCTTCAGCAGACTGAGCAATCCCATGCTGGAGCCAGGGACCTTGAGTCCAAGCTGGTGAGCTTTTTGCTCAAGCTGGCGACCTCAGGGTCTCCAACCTGGACCTCAGGGTCTAGAACCTGGGTCGTTCTGCATCTCAGTCCAACGCTCTATTCACTGCGCCACCAACTGGTCAGGCCCTAATGTTTTTAAAATAACATTTATATTGTTATTTATGTTTCTCTTCTTTCTTCCTTGAAACAGATGAAAAAATGTGACTCTAAGCCATTAAACTTAGAAGCTTATGCTGGGTTTTCTGGGTACTGTATTCTTTTCCCCTTTGGCGGACAAATTCACACATTCAAGCTTTTACCTATTTGCAAATATTACAAAGTATTAGGTCGAGGGGAAAAAATAGACTCTTCCCTGGCAGAAAAAAATCGAAATCAGTTTCTTTTCTTTATTAGCATCACTCATATTATCACAGACCTTCAAAATTCTAGAATTACCTGCTTATCTCTTGCCATACACCCTCAGCGGTTTTTTTCTGTGTTAGTTAATACAGCCTTCCTACCCTATGGGATTTAGAGGATTCTTGTCTCCCAAGCCACTCCCTTGGACCTTCAGAAGTTCCCTTTTATTGTCTCCCAGTCTCTGTATCACAACTTTATCCCTGGTCTCTCTTCCATCTACTCACTCCTCTACGGCCCTAGTGAGAGAGGATCATTTACTTCCCACTCAATTAGGCAGATGTTTAATTGCTTTTTTAGCACTTTTAAGTAGCTATTTTCTTATAAGAATTTCTTTCCCATTGACTCCATTGGTACTATATTTCTTATTTGGTGGAAAAGCAGAAATTTAAGGACATTTAAATCACCAAAATGCTGTTGATGTACATTAAAAAATGGATCATTTTTCCCCTAGTCAAAAATAAATCTTTTCCTGTTTCTATGAAGAGGAAGCCTCATACCTGCTATCAGATATTGGGTGTAGAAGTCGTTAATGCTAGCAGAGCAATAAACATTTTAATTTATGCATATTTTTATATTGATCTATTTTCAATCACCTTAGTATTTTTTTCATTGTACATACCTAGCTATCATTGGTCTAACTTGTATTAATGTACAACAAAAACTACCAGAAGATAATCTTTTTAAAAAAATGGAGATTAACTTTTTAGTGAGCAAGTCTTTTTATGGGATATTTGTATGAATTGTATTAAATAATGCATTTTAGACATCTAAACTGTCATGTTTTCTTTGTATGTATCTGAAGTTTTCTCTGTGCTATTTAGAGGAAGTGTTTTATTTATCTATAAATGCTGATTAGGTGAATTTACTTATTGAATCTTTAATATATAGTTAGAACTGTTCCTGATATTTTAAAGCACCATGGAATGTAGTACTCATTGATGATAAATTGTGATCTAAATAGGCAAAGGGCTAAAATAATCAATGAATGTGAAATTTCTCCTGTAGATATTGTTAAAATTCATTTTTTTCTCTTTTTTCCATAATACCTTTAGCTACTAGTAAACCACTTTTTACTTTTCTGAATTTGATTTGCAGTTTTTTGTTTACTGGTCTTTCCCTCTAACAAGACCTATGTCAGATATTTTTAATCTCCCACAATTTCTTTATTTTATTAATTTATTTTTAGAGAGAAAAAAAGGGGGAAAAAAAGAAACACTGATTTGTTGTTCCACTTATTTATGCATTCCTTGAGTGTTTCTTGTTATGTGCCCTGACAATAATCAAACCCACTACTTTGGTGTATTGGAATGATGCTCTAACCAACTGAGAAAGCTGGCCAGGGCCATATACATAATCAGTATTTGTTGGTTTTAGTTGCAAGAAAACAAGTCATAGGGCTAATTAGAATTCTTGGATATCTTTCTATTTTTATACATGAATTGTAGAATGCTATATTTAAGCAGTATCTAGAACTACAAAATTCCTTGCTTATTTAGAATAGCTTGATAAATTTAAATAATTAAAAAACCCTTCTATTAAAAGGAATATTATTGATCTAAATGTTTAATTTTCCCATTCTATAACTTAGCCTGACTAAAATGTTCATATTAAGAAGACATTTATGTTTGCTAACAAACTACTAAACTTATGATCAGTTTATTTAACCAATTCTAGTAATAATAAGAAGCACACTATTAAATAGTATTTATAATGACCAAGCACTCTTTTAAGCAAACTACATAAGTAAATTTATTTGATCCTCAGCACAACTCTGAGAAGTAGATATTATTATTATACCCATTTTGCATATAGAAATACCATTTCTCTGCTGGCATAAAATCTGGTTTAAGAACCCATGCTCTTAAACATTGTATTCATAGGTCTTTCCTTAAAATATTCAAATATGGAAATAGAACAGGTTTAGGAGGAAAATGGCATCAGAGAACCAGAAGCTTTTGATTCCCTCTGCCTTGTATGTCTTCTATTGGGTCCTATACCTACACCAACATTAAGTGAGCAAATGATTTATGACTGAAATTCTGAAAAGAAGAGTCTCTTTTGCCTCAGCAGTCACTATATTAGGAATTCAGCTTTCCAAATATTTTGCTTTAACTCCCACCTTGCAAAAATGCCAATTTGGAATATTAACAGGCCTCTGTGAAGATCATAGACTACAACTCAAGAAACAAAAAGGAGAGACAAAGCATATTAATATCCTACAATGAATTCCTGTAGATTTTAAATGTTTCTATAATTTCCTTTTGTGTAGTAATAAAAACAAATTAGACTCATGTTGTTTTTATTGACTTAGGCTTTAATGGAACTGCCTCTTTTCAATAGGGCTTCACATAGGTGTCCAATTAACTATTCACTTAGACAGGAGGTTAATGCACAAATGTATGCAACCTTACCCTAGACCGTTTGTTTAATGTTTCTTGTCATGTGGAAGCATTTATCTGATTACCAGAAGCAAAGCAAAGAATTCATGATGACCAAGACAATTCATGTGTCCTTAACAAATGCTATTTTCATGATTCTTAGTTTAAAATATAATATTTCAAAATAATGGCTATATTGCACAGTGACTATATGGATATATACACATACTATTTAAACAGACATAGGGTAAATTATCATTTAATTTATATTTTCATAATATTGATATATGAGGAAAATGTTTGAGAAGGTTGATATACATTCTCCTTTATTAATTATTTCAGATGAAAATTGTATTACTGCTAATGAATGGATACATAATTTAGTAATTAGAATTTGACACATCAATACATAATTTCATAGATTTAGATAACCTGAAGTTTTCTTTTTTTTCCTTTCATTTCTCCTTCTCTCTCTCTCTCTATATATATATATTTATATTTTTCTTTAAACTATTGTATATTAACATATACCAATTAAGTATATATATATTTGCATCTAATAAATCATATAGAATTTATTAAATTTAAATGTATTTCTGACATTCATCACAACATATATAGATTAGGTATTAAGCACAGAAATTTCACATATTTATATGAATTACTAAAATGATATACAATTATCTTCAGACATTATATTAGCACTTAGATATTCTCACATATGTGTCCTTGGATTAAAATGACAAGAAGCATATAATGATTTATACATAATAAATTTATTTAATACTAAAACAACCTTTAAATAATTTCTTGAAAGGAAGAAATGTCTCTACAGTTACATGTATATGTGTGTGTGTTGATAAAGTCTATGTCTTTATGTATACATGGTTTGACTTCTGAAAGTCACAATTAAGTGTAAGTTTATGAGTGAACCTAATATTTTCTGAAAACATGCTGAAGTTAAATAGTAAAAATAGCTATTTCATGTTCATTATTTATTCCTAGTTTTTTCAGTAGTACAAAGAACTAAAATGAAAAACAAACATTAGGAGAGTCTAAGTGAGCTCAAGAGACAAAAACCTGGCCTGACCTGTGGTGGCACAGTGGATAAAAGCATCGACCTGGAATACTGAGGTCGCCGGTTCAAAACCCTGGGCTTGCCCAGTCAAGGTACATATGGGAGTTGAAGCTTCCTGCTCCTCCCCTCCTCTCTCTCTGTCTCTCTCTGTCTCTCCCCCTAAAATGAATAAATAAATAAAAATAATTTAAAAAAAGAGACAAAAACCTGTCTAATACCAGTTAAGAATTGTTTAAGTGCAAGTATGAATTTTTATTTATTATTCCATTGTTTATTTAATTCTATAATTTGCACAAAAATGTTGTTATATGAATATCTATGTATTTTCACATATAAAAGAAAATAATATTTTTGATATCACTAGACAAAGGGGTAGATTCATAGCTATCATATATTCAGAAACATATTCTACTAAGCTGTAAAAATCCTATTTGTTAATAAGTATAGTTTATTAAGTCTTTTTCTGTCAATATGAGTATCACACATAATTATAATTTTGGCACAGGAATAAATCATCAGTTATAATATCTATATTTCCTTAAACAAAAATTGTTTGGAAGTCTTGTCTTGGGTATTTAAAGACTTATTTAAACATCAATTAATGCTTTTTAACTTTCTGTTTTGAAAGTAATTACTTTTCACAAGTGAATATAACTTGAGTTTTCTCAGAAATAGAATTAAAGAAACTAAATGTGCATTTCTTTAGGACTCTCAATTCAAAGTTAAGACTGTTGAAATGCATTGTCAATTCCTTATCTTTATGCCCCACAAAAGCATGCTGATGGGCTATAGATATCATTCAGAGCATAAAGCCATCTTCAAAAATTATTTTTGTAAGTTCTCCTGAGAAACTCTAAAGAATATATACTTTTCAATGATACAATATTTTCAAAACACATTTTATAGTTCTTCTGATTGCTAAATTACATATTTTTGTTATGAAAAAATTTTAAAGGTTATTTAAAAATATCTTCAAGTCAACAGTTTTTCATTTATTTTCTAGTTTTTATTAAAAACAGAGAATTCCTTTTTTCAAGTCTTCTAATCCAAGTTGCTATATAAATTTTTTTTAATTTATTTTTTACAGAGACAGAGAGTGAGTCAGAGAGAGGGATAGACAGGGACAGACAGACAGGAATGAAGAGAGATGAGAAGCATCAATCATCAGTTTTCCACTGTGACACCTTAGTTGTTCATTGATTGCTTTCTTATATGTGCCTTGACCATGGGCCTTCAGCAGACCGAGTAACCCCTTGCTCAAGCCAGCAATCTTGGGTTCAAGCTGGTGGGCTTTTGCTCAAACCAGATGAGCCCGCACATAAGCCAGCGACCTCGGGGTCTCAAACCTGGGTCTTCTGCATCCCAGTCTGATGCTCTATCCACTGCACCACTGCCTGGTCAGGCTATATATATAATTATTTTTAAGAAAAAAATAAAATCTTGATTTTGCATAGGAGACAGGACTCAAAATATTAAAAAGAATAAGCGATAAAAAGCTCAAACATTTTAAATAGTGATTTGAGAAAAGCATATGGGGGTCTGACTTAGGTATTGACTGTAAAACTTTATCAGCAGACTTAGCAAACTATTACCTTAACTTCTTATGCCATAGAAACTAAAATAAAACAATGCTAAAACTAACACAATTCAAAGCAAATGTAGGGAGAGAAAATAAAAATTGTGTTTTCTCCCAACAATATAAAAGAAAGGAGCTTAAAACAACAACAAAAAATATAGAGTAAGTGTTAAGTCACATATTTAATAGTAAGCATTTTATTATGGGTAGATATTAATTTATATGACACTTTTACTGGTGTCCTCCTTGGACCAGTGAAGCTCTTGAGGGAAGCTCATGAGAGAAGAGGATACGTCAGGAGGCCTAACTTCAAAAAATCAACAACATGCTTTATAGTGGTAGTCAACCTGGCCCCTACCGCCCACTAGTGGGTGTTCCAACTTTCATGGTGGGTGGTAGTGGAGCAACTAAAGTATAAATAAAAAGATAGATTTAACTATAGTAAGTTGTTTTATAAAGATTTATTCTGCCAAAGTTAGCAAAAATCAGACATAAAGTACTTGGTAAGTTATTATTATGTGCTTTAACTTGCTGTAACTCTGCTTTATAAATTTTATAAAGTAAAGTTACTTTTCTACTTTATAAATCACCATTACTGTGGAACTGGTGGGCGGTTAGAAAATTTTACTACGAACAGAGATACAAAAGTGGGCGGTAGGTATAAAAAGGTTGACTACCCCTGCTTTAGAGGATAAAGAGCAAGGAATCAGACATAGATTCACAAAAATGAGTTTGGGAGCTAACAGAGAACAAAATCTAGTAAATAAAAAGATATTTCTCTTTGCTCTTTAATTATTCTTTTTTGCTCAAATTTGAAAAGTCCAAAGGAAAAGGTGAGAATCTATATGTGGAAGAGTAAGAAACTTGTACTACATAAGCAGGAACTGCGGTGGGAGGGAAAGGGAAATGAGAACAAAGCTCAGAGTGGGGAATTAGGAAGGAGAATGGGAACAACTTTATGAGTAATGAAAGACTGAATACTGTTCCCAAATTAAAATGACTGGAAAAACTTAAAAACTGATTTGCATATCTTCCACAAAAAGATATCCAACAGAATGTGTTTGAGGGCATAAGAGGAAAAAAAAATTTAAATCTCCTAATCATAGTCCTACTGAATTCTATCCCTTTTAAAAAATGAACTACTTGTGTATTATCTTCAGGGGTCACAGTGATTTGTAAGAAAGATCACATCATCTTTTGTGAGAAGATGACATCATCTATGGCCCCAGATAATGGGCATAGACTTATTTCTCTGTTACAGTTATTGGTTCAGCCAAGGCATGTGATCAAATTCACCTATAAAATGCAGAGAAAATAAAATGGAGTATCTAGAAAAGAAAGAAGCTTTCTTACTCTTTGATGAGAGTTTCTCTTTCTAGAAAAGAATAAGGCTACATGTAGGTTCAATAATTATTGATATTTCATTCTAAAACCAGATCGAGGGCAAAGCTGACAGACACAACAGAAGGACAAAATGGTTTGAGACGGCTACTTAATAACATTGTTGAGCAAGGAATCAAATAACATGGTTGAGGTAGTGAATCAAATAAACTATGACTTCCATCCTAGATCAAGACTTCTCTGCAGTGTAAACAAATAAATTCCCTTGACTAAATACTGAGTAATTTGGGGTTAGTTTTTTAGTAACTTACTACATATTACACAACCAAATTATTGCATTTTGCCACGGGGTCAGAATCCTGTACATTTTTTGTTCAACTTGGTCACTGAATTAGTTAATAAGAGGGATTAGTCATTGCACTTTAATTATTCAGATTTCATCCATTAGACATAATTTAGCCAAAGAGAGGTTTTTGCCAAGAAAAATTTAAACTGGATTTGGTAGAAGAATTATTTAATAGTTTTAAATTTCCAATTGTAAAGCATACAACCTTGGTGTTCTTTCTGGGCATAGAAGCCTTTGAGACAAAGACACAAACATTTGGAGAGAAGAAAAGAGCAGATACAAACAGATTTATAATGGTCCTGTAGTAATTGTTGTCAGGAGTTACTGCCTTTTGTGAGACTTAAATTTGTAACTGTCTCCTCATTTTAGTGCACCAGAAGAATACTTTGCATATGTCTTTGAGGTATAAGCTCATCCAAGTTATTTTATTTTGTCTCTTGCTCACCAATTCTGATGTTCTGTTCTAAACAATGGCTTTCATATTATAATGCAACTTTTTATTTTGTTCTGATGCAAAAATGGCACCTTTTAACATTTCAACTGTAATCCATGAATAGACATTATAGTTTTACCTGAATTAAAAAAATATTGTAGGCCCTGGCCGGTTGGCTCAGTGGTAGAGCGTTGGCCTGGCGTGCAGAAGTCCCGGGTTCGATTCCTGGCCAGGGCACACAGGAGAAGCGCCCATTTGCTTCTCCAACCCTCCCCCTCTCCTTCCTCTCTGTCTCTCTCTTCCCCTCCCACAGCAAGGCTCCATTGGAGCAAAGATGGCCCGGGCACTGGGGATGGCTCCTTGGCCTCTGCCCCAGGCGCTAGAGTGGCTCTGGTCTCAACAGAGCGCTGCCCCGGATGGGCAGAGCATCGCCCCCTGGTGGGCGTGCCGGGTGGATCCCGGTCGGGCACATGCGGGAGTCTGTCTGTCTCTCCCCATTACCAGCTTCAGAAAAAATACTATATATATATATATATATATATATATATATATATATATATATATATATATATAGTTATTTCATATATTCTCACAAGTTATTATGATAAATATTTAAATATTTCCAAATATTTGGTGTTGAAGGCAGGTTAAGATGGAACTAGTAAGTTATAAATCTCTATATTTCTATATAATAAATTTTCCATAATGACATTTTAAGGTTAAAGATCATTTAAAATACTGACGAACATTGCCAGGTTGCTTCAAAGAATTGTCCCTAACTAAAAAAATCATGGACCTGTGGTGGCGCAGTGGATAAGACCTATGGTGGCGCAGTGGATAAAGCGTTGACCTGGAAATGCTGAGGTCGCCGGTTCGAAACCCTGGGCTTGCCTGGTCAAGGCACATATGAGAGTTGATGCTTCCTGCTCCTCCCCTCCTTCTCTCTCTCTGTCTCTCCTCTCTCTCTCTCCTTCTCCTCTCTAAAATGAATAAATAAATAAATAAATAATTTTGCCCTGGCCAGTTGGCTCAGTGGTAAAGCGTTGGCCTGGCGTGCGGGGGTTCCGGGTTCAATTCCCGGCCAGGGCACACAGTAGTGGCACCCATCTGCTTCTCCACCCCTCCCCCTCTCCTTCCTCTCTGTCTCTCTCTTCCCCTCCCGCAGCCGAGGCTCCATTGGAGCAGAGATGGCCCGGGCGCTGGGGATGGCTCCTTGGCCTCTGCCCCAGGTGCTAGAGTGGCTCTGGTTGCGACAGAGCGACTCCCCAGAGGGGCAGAGCATCGCCCCTGGTGGTCGTGCTGGGTGGATCCCGGTCGGGCGCATGCGGGAGTCTGTCTGACTGTCTCTCCCTGTTTCCAGCTTCAGAAAAATACAAAAAAAAAAAAAAAATCATGAACACTTTATGAGAGGGCCACTTCTAAAAACATTTTACAACACTAGGTATATATATGTATATAATATATTTCCTTATGGCAATCTAATGCTTATAAAATTATGAAAATTATGTCCTTTAAATTTGAGATTTCCTGATGTATGTATTGAACATTTAGTTCTTAGAATGGGAATCAATTTTGAGGTGTGTATAAGTATTGTTATATTTAATATATTTTTCCATATTTTATGATTTTTCTTTTGAGACTATGTCCCTATCTTAGATAAATTTAAATTATTACATACCAATTTTGATATTTTCATTTATGTTTTCTGGTTTTCTTTTATACTTGGAATGATGAAACACATCACCAAATTATGCATACATTTGGCTTTATTGCATTCCAGTACTTTATTATTTTTTGTAATGAGGAAAGGCTAACTTTACATACATTTTATTGACCAGCCTCTTTAGTTCATTTGTTTCTTCTTACTTTGATTTTATAGTTTGCTTTTTAAATTTTTAATGTTTTATTAAAATGTATAAAGTACTTATGCTTTCAAAATCAAATATCAAAAATTTAATGAGTCTCCCTGATTTCCCTACCTGATTGCCACCCTCTACTTGGCGGAAATCTTTTCTTCTCGTACAAAACGCAGGTGGTGTATAATGTAAATAGATCTCCAACACACAAGCCCAAATACATCCTGTGTTTTCACAACCCAGTCCACAATATCACTGCCAACATTTTAAATGTCTTAAAAATAAATTTAAGGCCTGACCAGGTGGTGGTGCAGTGGATAAAGCGTCGGACTGGGATGCAGAGGACCCAGGATCGAGACCCCGCCGAGGTCGCCAGCTTGAGTGCGGGCTCATCTGGTTTGAACAAAGCTCACCAGCTTGGACCCAAGGTCGCTGGCTCGAGCAAGGGGTTACTTGGTCTGCTGACTGTAGCATCCACCGGGTACGAGAACAAATGTCGGAGACTTTCAGGAGTTAAGATGTTACTTTATTGGCCAGTTTAACCTGCGCAGGGGCGAACTCCCAAGATGTCCGGAGACACCGTGCCCACAAGGAGCTGCAAATGGGAGCCGCGCCTGGAGCTTACAGCCAGGCCCTTATATATCCTAAGTGAGCAAGCATAGACAGAAGCAGATGTGGCAGTTTAGCTATTGGCTAGGGAGGTCACACGCAGCATAGCAACAGGGGCCGGCATAGCAACAGGGGCCGGTTTTAGCTTAGTGGCGAATTTCAAACCTAAACTTCTGATAAGGGTCTCTGACCTTCTTTGTTCCCAGCCTCACAGGAGCCATATCAGCACTTACTGTTCCTGCAATAGTTACACTCTTTGGCAGCTCCAGTACTCCCTGAATCTAACATTCCCCCATCTCTTTTGGGCATAAATCAAACCCTTGATTCTTCATCAGTGGGGAGAATGGTATAAGGCTGGGGCTCATGAGAATTTTCTACTTTAGCTGTAGCTATAAGCTAATTGGGTCTTATACACTGGCTAGTGATTAGCTTACTACGCCTCTCACAATGGTCAGCGATGAGCTCAGGGGGAGAGGGGTATTTATAGGCGAAACCTACAAGGTTACAATGTTTTCAGCACATTTGTACAATATTTTTGCAAAAGTACACAAGCACACACTGTTTTAAGATAATAAACTGTTGATACTTTCCTGCAATATGGGCAGGGCTGATACACAAGGAACGTGTCCTGCCTTGTATTTTTCTTCTCTGCACTAACTTCTTACAACTTGCACAAACCTTCTGCAACTTACATAAACCTTTAACTTTTATGCACTTTCTTATTCAGAAATAACTGGCCTTCATAACAACTTGCTTTTCCCTTTTTTTTTTCAAAAGTATCTCTACACTTTATACTTTTCATTATCAAAACTATGCAATTCCTTTCTAGTCAAAATTCTTGATTTAAAATTTTTTAACCTTTAGTAACAATTAAGTTGACTTTTTTTTTATCCTAGTTTCCCTTTTCCTAAAGCCTGATTAAAAGAGTCCTTAGTTAGTTCCTCTAGGCATTAGCCATGCGTGGACCAGTTAACTTCTGGTTTGTGGCTGAAGCAGGGCATGCTGTCCTTCTCAGGGTCAGCTTACAAGGGTTGGCGGGGTCAGTCTTCGCTGTCCACAAAGGTGTCTCTGCTGGGACTGCAAGCTTCAGCTGGCTGCGGTGGACCCAGGCGGGTATGCCTTCTACCTTGGCAGTAGTGGGGGTGCTCAGGATCATGGTGTGTGGACCCGTCTACGTGGGAGTCAGTCCTTGGGTGGTGTACTTCTAGAAGTGCCTCTTGGACAGTCTTTGAACAGTTTGCTGAGTAACCTGTAAAACCTTCTTATGTCCTACTTTCTACAGCACAGACGTATCCCTTGATGGGGCCGGGAAGCCTGGCAGGCTTTCAGTTCAATGACCTTTCTTTCTACTCTGAAGCAGGGCCTGCAAGGACTTGAGGAAATTATGATTAGAAATCTTTAGTTCCCCTCTGGTCAATTGAGGTACAAGGGGCACAGGTTGCCCAAATAAGATTTCATAAGGGGTCTATTTATTGAGATAGGGGGTACATCTGGTTCTAAAAAGGGCGAAAGGGAGGAGCTCAACCTAGTTTTCGCCGGTCTCCCCTCTCAGCTTAATTATAGTTTCCTTCAGAATCCTGTTCATTCTTTCTACCTGTGCTGAACTTTGGGGCCTATAAATGCAATGCAATTTCCAATTAATACCTAACTTCGTGGCTAATTCTTGAGATATCCTGGATATGAATGCAGGTCCATTGTCTGATCCTAGGGCTAGGGGAATGCCATGTCTAGGTATGATTTCCCTTAATAAGACTTTGCAGACTGTGGAAGCAGCCTCTCCTCACGTGGGGAATGCTTCCACCTATCCTGAGGTGTCTAATAATACTAGTAGATACTTATAACCTGACTTCCCAGGGGTCATATCTGTGAAATCTATTTCCCACAGTTCTCCCGGAGCTTTCCCCCAATACCTCATAAAGGGGGGTAGCTTCTTATTCTGTGCATTTACTCTGGCACAGATGCTGCACCTCAAGACAATGGAGTGGACAATATCTCTGATGTTGGGCCCTACATAATACTTCCTAATAAGTTGTTCTAGCTTGTTTTGTCCTAGATGGGTACTAGTATGAATATTTTCTACTATTTCTTTTACTATTCCCTGGGGTAAATAGAGCCGGGAGTCTGGAAGCTCTATTTCTCCCTGCTGATTTTTCTTCCCTTTTAACTGCATCCCTTCCTGCTCTTCTTCTGGGGAATAACTAGGATCCGGAGGTAGCGTTGACTTAGGCAGCAATGGCAGAAGGCTTTCTTGTGGCCTAGTGGCTGCCCTACTCTGGTGTCCTTTGCAGTGGATGATTGCAACTTTGGTAGGTAGCCAAATGGCGTTTAGGAGGGCAAGAATTTCATTGCGATTTTTAATGTCTTTCCCCCTGCTGTCTGTAAGCCTCTCTCCTTGTATATGGCTCCATGGACATGGGCAGTGGCGAATGCATACCGGCTGTCAGTATAGATGTTGGCAACTTTTCCCTCTGCTATCTGTAAGGCTCAGGTTAGTCCTATTAGCTCTGCCCTTTGTGCAGATGTTCCTGCGGGCAGTGCTTTCTGCCACAGGACCTTATTTTCCATGGCCACTGCTGCCCCTGCATGTCGCTGTCCATCCTTAATAAAACTGCTCCCGTCTGTAAAGAGGGTCAGGTCTGCCTTTCCATGTACTTGATCCTTAATTCCAGGCGGGAGCCAGTCACTGTGTCAAGGATTTGTTTGCAACTGTGGACCAAAGTGGAGTCGCTGGGTTCAGGGCAGCAGTTTTGAGGAACTGAACAGATGGAGGGTTCAGCAGCTGAGCCTGATACTGCATTAGCCGCACATTAGATAGCCACCTGTCAGGAGGTGCTCGCAGCACTTGCTCTCTATGTAGTGTTCCTCAATGACTTTGATGTCCTACCCTAAAGTTAATTTACTAGCCTCCTTGACTAGTATGGAGGTGGCAGCAAGTGCCCTCAGACATGTTGGCCATCCTGAGGCTCTAGGATCAAGTCTCTTGGACAGATAGGCAACAGGCCTCTTCTACAGCCCAAGTTCCTGGCTCAGTACTCCTAAGGCTACCCCTCCCTTTTCTGCTATAAATAGCTGAAAGGGTTTGGCCAGATCTGGCAGGGCCAGAGCTGGGGCAGCCGCCAGGGCCTCTTTCAGCGCTTGGAACGCTTGCTTCTTCTTATCTGTCCATGTGAACTGCTCTTCCTTACCCCTGGTCAGTTCGTGCAGGGGTTTAGCTAGTTCTGCAAAGCCTAATATCCACAATTGGCAGTATCCTACTGCACCTTGGAATTCTCGTACCTGTCTCTTGTTAGTAGGCTCAGGGATCTGCAAGACTGTCTGAATTCATTGGCTGGATAATGTCCTTTGTCCTCTCTGTAAGTTATAACCCAAATAACTTACAGTTTGTGTCACAATCTCGGCCTTCTTGGCGGAGACTCGATACTCCATTCGCCCGAGATCTTGTAGCAGGTCCAAGGTAGCTTCCTCACACTCTCCTTTATCCTTGGCAGCTATGAGGATGTCATCCACATACTGGAGCAGTACAATTGACGGATGGGAGAAGCGGAAAGCCTGCAGATCTTTGCTGAGGGCTTCATTAAAAATGGTGGGGGAATTCTTAAACCCTTGTGGTAGTCTGGTCCAAGTGAACTGCCCCACCAGTCTATTATCTGGGTCATTCTATTCAAAGGCAAAGATCCCTTGGCTCTGAGGTGCCAGGGGAATACAAAAGAAGGCATCCTTTAAATCCAGGGCAGAATAATAGGTATGAGTTGGAGGCAATGAGCTCAGTAAAGTATACGGGTTGGGCACCGTGGGATGAATAGTCTCTACCTGTGCATTCACCTCCCGCAAGTCCTGGACCGGATGATAGTCTTGGCTCCCCGGTTTCTGGACAGGAAGCAGCGGGGTGTTCCAGGCTGATTGGCACCTTCGAAGGATGCCTGCCTCCAGCAGGCGTTGCAAGTGCCAGGTGATTCCCTGTTTAGCTCGGGCTGGGACCGGGTACTGCCTGATCTTAACCGGTCTAGCAGTGCTAAGCAGTTGCACCAGGACAGGCGGTTGGTGAGCAGCCAAACCTGGGGGGTTGGTTTCCGCCCAAACCTCAGGTACCCAGGCACACAGGGCATCTGGAACCCTTTCCTCAGCCTCCTTACCTTCTAGGACGGTGGCAAGTAAGTGTTCTTCAGACAGTAGGACAATTACTTCTATGCTGACCTCTGCCTCTTTGTTCCCTATAGGGCTTTTCTCCTGTCGGAAGGTTATGGTGGCCTGAAGTTTCTGCAATAAGTCCCTTCCAAGCAGTGGGTAAGGGCAGTCTGGAATGACTAGGAAAGAATGGGTGATGGTGCCTCGACCTAAGTCAGTAATTCTTGTGGTGGCCCATGGGTAGGCTTCTGCTTTGCCCGTTGCCCCTCTTATCTTAGTAGTTGTCTTCTGCATCTGGCCCTGTGGTTTCTTTAGAACTGAGTAGGTGGCTCCCATGTCGACTAGGAAGTCTATTAGTTTTCCTTCGACTGTTAAGGTGACCATGGGCTCCTGGGAGCTGGCGGAAATGGAGCCCTGGCCCTTTTGCTGTCCCCTTTTCCCTTTGGGAGGAGGTTTCTGGGCAGTGGCAGCAATCAGAATTTTGGCAACTTCCTTCGCCCTGCCAACCTCCGGATCATCCTTATTGACATACATTTTCTGGGCTATCTCTAATAGCTTGCTTCTATTCTCTCCCTCGAACCCCTCAATCTTCTGAAGCTTTTTCCTAATATCTGAAGCGACCTGAGTCACAAAGGCTATATTTACTAGTCTCCTGTTCTCTTCTGCCTCAGGATCTAGAGGGGTATATATTCTATAAGCCCCTATGAGTCTCTCTAGAAAGGCTGCTGGGAATTCCTCTCTTCCCTGGATGACTTCACTTACTTTACTAAAGTTGGTTGACTTTCTAGCTGCTGCCTTGAGCCCTCTCAACAGAGCCCGGTGATACTGGAGGAGCACGTCCCTTCCCCCAGCGGTATTAGGGTCCCAGGTAGGAGGTTGAGACAGGAGAACGTCTTCTATTTCCCTTCTTACCTCCTAAGTTTCCCTTTCTTCTCCTAATATTGCCTTAGCTGCTTCTCTCATTATTCTGTCCCTTTCTTCAGAAGTGAAGAGGGTTTGTAAAATCTGCTGACAATCATCCCATGTGGGCTGATGGGTCCTAAAAATGGTCTCAAGGAGAGATATTAGTCCCTGAGGTTTCTCGGAAAATGGGGGATTCTGATGTTTCCAATTGTATAAATCACTAGTGGAAAAAGGCACATAGATGAGGCGAGGAGGTGCCCGTGGGCCAGCATCTGGTGCCAGCGGCGCCTCCCGGAGGAGGAGACAAAATGGCTGCCCTCCCGGAGGAGGAGACAAAATGGCTGTATCTACCCACACATCCATATACAGGTATTGGTCTGGGTGGGGAGCCCTATAGACCATGGCTCTGACAGCAAACAAAATTGGAAGGTCAAAAGTGCCCTCTGTGGGCCGTCCTACATTAAATGCAGGCTATTCCAGCTGGCTCAAGGTTGGGAGGAAACCTGGACTTGGCTGCGGACCTCCGTACCCCTGAGCCCTCTTCTGGAAATCAGAAAAATTCTTCAACAGGCACTCGAGTGGGGATCCCGGCACAGACTCCTGTTGTCCCATCCTAGATGACTCAGGAATAATGAGAAAGGGTAGGATACAGGCAACACACACTATTAACACAAGGAACACACTTGTCTCTCTCACACTCAACTCAGTCATTTGAGCTCAGACAAAACGCAGCACAGCGCAAAACGGATTCCTAATGTGACCGGTCACTCCCAAAGTTAACAAATCCAAATATCCAAATTTCAGAGAGCGGCGTCCCACCTACTACCTCAGGTTTATATGCTCCGGAGCCCAAAACCAAACCAAATGAGGATCCTCCATGAATACTTACTCAGCTCGAGCTGTCCTTCCGGTCTCCAACCCAAAACTCCGCCAAGGGAGAATCCCGGGCGAGCCCCCAAAATGTAGCATCCACCGGGTATGAGAACAAATGTCGGAGACTTTCAGGAGTTAAGATGTTACTTTATTGGCCAGTTTAACCTGCGCAGGGGCGAACTCCCGAGATGTCCGGAGACACCGTGCCCACAAGGAGCTGCAAATGGGAGCCGCGCCTGGAGCTTACAGCCAGGCCCTTATATATCCTAAGTGAGCAAGCATAGACAGAAGCAGATGTGGCAGTTTAGCTATTGGCTAGGGAGGTCACACGCAGCATAGCAACAGGGGCCGGCATAGCAACAGGGGCTGGTTTTAGCTTAGTGGCGAATTTCAAACCTAAACTTCTGATAAGGGTCTCTGACCTTCTTTGTTCCCAGCCTCACAGGAGCCATATAAGCACTTACTGTTCCTGCAATAGTTACACTCTTTGGCAGCTCCAGTACTCCCTGAATCTAACACTGACGGCCCGCAGTCAAGGCACATATGAAAAAGTAATCAATGAACAACTAAGGAGTCGCAACGAAAAACTGATGATTGATGCTTCTCATCTCTCTCCGTTCTTGTCTGTCCCTGTCTATTCCTCTATCTGACTCTCTCTCTGTCCCTGTAAAAATAAATAAATAAATAAATAAATAAATAAATAAATTTAAGATAAAGGCATAATCAATTTGAAATGTGATCTGAGGATTTTCAAAAAATATTTTTTGCAAAATATAATAAAATGTTTACATAGTTGATACAATTTAAATATCACATTAAAAACTTCTATGACTATTTTATTTCCAATTTAAATGTTTATAAAACATATAAAGAATAATTTATTGTTTCTTCATAAAAAATGCCCTCCTGATCACTTGGTAACTAATTATGACATATTATTATATTTCTTTCTAATCTTTCTTTTCCTTTAATTTATATGTAAGCTAGTTGGCAAAGATCATACATATTATTTACATAATAGTAAGTATATCTTAAATATTAATAACTTCTAGGCAATTGTCAAATTATTAATTTAATTATTCTTTTATCATTTACCATAAATTTAGAATTAAACATTAAAGACATTCTTTAATGGAATTTATTTTAATATGTATTTCAAATATCAGAAAGTTATTAATAATAAAAATCTACTTTTACCTTCCTCATCTTCACAAAAATAAGTGTCATGCCATATTTTCTATAGAATTTCATTTAAAATTTGTCATTTTTCTAGTTAAATTATCTTATATATTTAACCTGCTAAGAAACCACTGCTCTAAACATGATTTGCATCATTTAGATGCACATTTAAACATATATATATAATGATACAGTTATAAATGCAAGTTTCCATAAACAAAATGTAATAATTTTGCAACTTTTTAAACTTTAAATGTTTAACTTATTATTTGGCCACTTAGTTTTGAAAAATATTTTAAATGTATTCATTTTTTCTATGTGCAGCTCTAGATTCTGTAACTATTGCATAATATTTTCAGTACCAAAATATCATAAATTAATTGTTCATTTCATTTTGATGAGAATTTACTGTGCTTTGATTCTTAAGGGTTTTGTTTGTTGTTAACCAGATTTAGTTAATAGAATTGCATCAACTTTATACTTATTGAAAATTAGATTGTCCATAATATTTTTATCCATTTATATACCTAATGATACAACAGTATTGTTACTCTCAATTTCTGTCAATATTTGATATTATCAAGATTTAAAATTTTGCCATGTATGTGAAATGGTATCTCTATTATTTGATTTGCATCATCCTGAAAAATAGTGTTGTTAAATGTTTTTTCTGTTATTTATTTTTTGTTTACTTTTTCCTTTTGTAAAAATTATTTTGATATATTTTCCCCATTTTTAAACTGGGCTTTTCCTTTTGAGTTATCTGGAGATATTGAGTTAGAGTATCTCCTCTTACAGAGTTATAGACATCCTTTATAAATGTTTGATAATAATAATTAGATCGTTTCACTATCTTCCACCAATTGTAACACTTTTAAACTTTATAGAGTCCTTAGTTGACTAGAGCAGTTTTCAATTTCCTATATATTATGCATAAAGTATTGCTTTTACTTTTTTAAAGAAAAAAATTCATAAAAAATCTACATTATGAAGTATGAAAATTTAAAATAGACATGTACTTTAAGAGGCTTTCTGTCTAATAAAAATTTCATATATAATTTAAAATAATAAGGATGAATTCAATGGTTCTCCATTACAAGTTAGTATACTTAGCATCAAGATTGATGTTACAAAAGGATAACTTTAACACTTTATTAATATGTTACAAGCAGTACTTTTATGATCACATTATTAAAGTCATTTTTATGATAATGATATGGAGAAGAGAAATATCACCATATAAAAAAACAGGTATAGGCCCTGGCCAACTGGCTCAGGGTTAGAGTATCGTCCTGGTGTGTGGATGTCCTGGGTTCTATTCCTGGCTAGGGCACACAGGAGAAACGTCCATCTGCTTCTCCAACATTTCCCCTCTCCTTTCTCTCTCTCTCTCTCTCTCTCTCTTCCTCTCCCACAACCAAGGCTCCAATGGAGCATAGTTGGCACAGGCACTTAGGATGGTATCCTGGCCTCCACCTCAGGCACTAGAATGTCTCCATTCCAGTTGCAATGGAACAATGTCCCAGATGGATAGACCATCACCGCCTGGTGGGCTTGCCTGGTGGATCCCGGTAGGGTGCATGCGGGAGTCTGTTTCTCTGCCTCCCCACTTCTCATTTCAGAAAAAAATACAAAAAATCCCCACACAAACAAACAAACAAAAAATAACAAACAAACAAACAAAAGAGGTATAAATCTTCCATAAACAATACTGTTATTAAATTAAAAATCTTCCAAAGATTTTTACAGAATCGTGGAATAGACAAGACAAGAAACGCATCAATTCTAACACTGCACTAAAAGAATACTCAACAATGCCTTTTGCTTATCCTGATTCTCATAGTTTTTGATATATATAATATACATATTTCTCACAATGGTTTAGTTACCAATGGTTAATCTCTATAATTTATGCGAGTTTTCCTGTATGTTTATCATTCTCTGTGATGTAACACCAAAGGCTGGCATAGTTTGGCAGGTATTTTTAGAGCATCAATGATGATATGATCATGCTCTTTTATTCTGTATTTTTGTATCAAATTTCATTATAATGATAAGATTGGCTACAACATTGCCTACAACAATGAAATAACTTGCATTTAAAATGAAATAAAAAATTAAATCCACTTGATTATATTTCATTATTCCTTAAAATATATTGATGGAGTTTAGGAGAATGTTAAATAAATCAACCTTAAGGGAAATTTTTAAGGAGGTAAAGATATTTTGTATTTTAATGATGAATACAAGTCATATGCACTTTTAAAAACCATAGGACTTTATGTAGTCTGCCTGCAGTTTTACAATAACATGGATGGACCTTGATAACATTATATGGAGTGAAATAAGAAAATCAGAAAAAACTAAGAACTATATGAATCCATACATAGATGGGACATAAAAATGAGACTCAGAGACATGGACAAGAATGTGATGGTAATGGGGGATGGGGAGGGGGCGAGGAAGGAGAGCCAGTGGGTGGGGGGAGGGGAGGGGCACAAAGAAAACCAGATAGAAGGTGACGGAAGACATTTTGACTTTGAGTGAGGGGCATGCAGCATAATCAAATGTGAAAATAATCTGGAGATGTTTTCTCTGAACATATGTACCCTGATTTATCAATGTCACCACATTAAAATTAATAAAAAAAAACATTGAAAAAAACCATAGGACTTTATAGCCTGCAGAACTAACCCTAATATATATAATTTTAAAATATTGAAGAAGTTAGGGAATCCTGGAACAGAGTACAGAATGTGACAGGAGAATCTACATATTTATACATTACAAATGTATGAAATAGCTTCATAGGATTGGGGAATAAGGTGCTGTCCTAAGGAACTTTTGGGTATCAGTAGAATCTGGATGACTAAAGACAAAAGTAAAGGTTCTGAAGCACTATACTTTAGGGCAGGGGTCCCCAAACTTTTTACACAGTGAAACTTTTTCACTGTCCCTCAGACCATTGGAGGGCCGGACTATAAAAAAAACTATGAACAAATCCCTATGCACACTGCACATATCTTATTTTAAAGTAAAAAAAAAAAAAAACTGGAACAAATACAATATTTAAAATAAAGAACAAATAAATTTAAATCAACAAACTGACCAGTATTTCAATGGGAACTATGGGCCTGCTTTTGGCTAATGAGATGGTCAATGTGCTCCTCTCACTGACCACCAATGAAAGAGGTGCCCCTTCCGGAAGTGCAGCAGGGGCCAGATAAATGGCCTCAGGGGGCCGCATGTGGCCTGAGGGCCATAGTTTGGGGACCCCTGTTTTAAAGTAAAAAAATAAAATGGGAAGAAATACAATATGTAAAATAAAGAACAAGTAAATTTAAATCAACAAACTGACTGTTGAAAAGTATTTTGTCATATTGAAAAGTATTTCAATAGGAACTGTGCTCCTCTCACTGACCACCAGTGAAAAGGTGCCCCTTCCGGAAGTGCAGTGGGGGCCGGATAAATGGCCTCAGGGGGCCGCATGCAGCCTGCGGGCTGTAGTTTGGGGACCCGCTTTCCATGGGAATGGAGGCTACATTTCTGAAACCAGTAGACATGTGCACTTGCACTGAGATCAAATAAATAAATGGCAGATAGAAGGGGTCAGTTTTCTCACTAATGGCAACAGGCAACACAAAAGTAGTAATCTGGTGTGAATAAATTAAAATTACACCTCTTTTATTTGGTCAGATTAGCAAAAGATATATTTTTTGGTGTGCTGAAGATTTTTAATAATTAGTTATGTTGAAATTACTGCCTAGAGAATTCAAAATTGTGTTAACAGACTCTGCTAAATGACCAATAACACTTTCTAACACTCTTATAGTTTGAAAACTAACCAACACAATTTTTAAATTAGTAGTAATTTTTAGAGATTTTAATTTTTTTAAGGGAAAGGTGAGGAGATAAGGAGGCAGACTCCTGTTTGTACCCTGGCTGGGATCCTCCTGGAACCTCCCTCCTCCCCATCTGGGATCGATGCTTGAATTAACTAAGCTATTTTTAGTGTCTGAGGCTGACACTCTGACTTAATTAGCTATTCTCTGTTCCTAGGCCAATGCTCAAACCAATGGAGCCACTGGCTGCCGGAGGGGAAGAGGGAGAGAAGGGGAGAGGGAGGGAGATAGAAACATATGGTCAATTCTCTTGTGTGCCTTGACCAAGGATTGAATTCAGGAAGTCCATACTTCAGGCTGATGTTCTACCCATTGAGCAATCTGGCTAAGGCCAAGATTTTTTAAAAAAATAATAAAATAATGTTTAATCAGGTAGCTCAATTAAATCTGTAGAGATAATTTAATCTAATCCTTTATTTTACAAAAGGAAAAGTGAACTGAGCCTGAGAAGGGTGTTCCCAAGATACTATTCTATGCATTTGAGAAGGTTATTCCACAGTATTCTAGTTTTTGTATTTATTTGATTTCAAGTGGTTATGTAAGCAATACCATGGGAACCCTAAAACTTGGACTTTTACTATCTCTGCTACTTCATGGTTTTGTGAAAACTGAAGTATTTATTCCTCCATCATTTCATAATATGGTGGTGGATTTCCTAACTTGGAGGTAGAAATGTTTAACCACTTCATAAAATTTAAGAAAATGCAAGAATTTCTAGTCTGTGTTAATACCACATGCTGTGCAGCTCAAGAGCAAACATAGTATGTAGAGAATACTCAGCTAAGAATCACAGATATTGGATTATAGACTTTCCAATTATGACTTTGAACAAGTTGTCAAAGTTCTCCTATAAGTTAGTAGTATTTGTTGATAAACACAGATTCACACTAACCCTGTTATAACCTAAATAAGATCTACTTTTTTATAAACCAACACCATAATATATATGATAACCCACTGTAGCATTAAAATTTACTATTATATTTTATAATATGTTTCAATCTGTTTTGTGAAGTGGGGGAAAGAAGCATATTTTGAGTAGTTTCAAAAAGTCTTTCACTGAAACTCTGAAGTTGCTGGTTCAAAACCTTGGGCTTGCCTGGTCAAGGCACATATGAGAGTTGATGTTTCCTGTTACTCCCCTCTTTCTCTCTCTCTCTAAAAATGAATAAATTAAAAAAAATTTAAATTAAAAAAGTCTTTGAATACACATTGAATTGTTTTCAAAATATGTTCTGGTAGACTATTGAAGAAAAGTATAATGGACAGATTAAAGAATGAAAAAAATTCTAAATGTAGAATTTGAACTCGAGTCAATATTTGCATTTTGATTATATATTTAAAATGAAACTTATATACTATTAAATTTTAGTTATTTTGTACCTTTTAAATCAGGATTTTTTCTATCATAGTCATAACTTTGTTGAGAAATACAATTAATTTCAACCAGTGCAGTAGAGAAAATCTCTCAATTTTCCAAAACATACGCTTTGGAGGATTGAAAACAGAGTGGTCTCTATATAGTCTATGATGCTTTGGAAAGGCTATGAGAAATCCTTTGAGTGTTTTCAGTAAGACAGTCATTCTGACTTTTAGGATCACAGGAGAAACAAAGACTCTAATTGTCTTTGCAACAGAGGTACACACAACCACAAGACTTCACTGAAAATAATATCCTGCTTTGTTGTTTGAGACCTCCCTCAGATTCTCTAAGCTCTGTCATATGATCACCAGAACGATGAATGAGTTAGACATGCCTTTTGGCTCTTGATTTAGGCCAATTACTTGCACTCTAAGGAGGGCACAGATAGACAGCTGAATGTAAGGGTGGCCCCAGCCACACAATAAACAGAATGTGGCCTTAGTTTGGGGGAACAGAGGGGCTTCTTAAAAGATGAAAACTGGTGGTAAATAGGAAGCTTAGAAAAATATGTAGCCATGATTTCTCTCTCTAGTGTTTTCTGCAGTTTCCATTGTATTTTGTTTTCTGCACAATCAAGTGACCTCTAAACCCTGAAAATAGCACATAGAACTTTTTTGCCCTCTTCTCTGGATGACTATTATCCTTTCATCTTGAAAGGTCATGGGGTATTCGTTGAAGAAGTACACCACATTGCTTGGAGTGTCCCTCTGTTTGAAGTGATTTGTCTGTTTGCTTTATAAATGGTGGTCTGTCCCCAAACAAATGGAAAATTAATTAATTATCTTTTTTTCTCTAAACATAGATGTTTTGACCTGAAACAAATCTAAACATAAAATAGGATTGAAATATTTCAAAATGTACATTTTTATGATTCAATCATTATTAAGGTTATTAAAATATTTAACAGGATATTAAGTACATTATATTATGTAATGGTAGAGTGGACAAGAGAGTCTATCATTTAAATAGTAGGACAAAGTTAGTATTTAGATGAAAATAACATGTGCTTGTGTCATATGCTTAACGTTCTGTGAAATGATATTCTTAAAGTAAAATCTAGTCTGGTAAAAACTCTCAAATGCAGTACCATGTTTATGAAAAAATGGAAAACAAAACAATAGTTTTTCATAATTGTTTTCAATACAAGGTTATCCTCTGACTTTATATTTTAAATCTTAAACTTTTTTTTAATCGACATTGAAAAAGTAAAGAATATACTATACCTCAGTATTGAAGATGACTGAGAAGAGATATGAAAGACCATTGTATGAAGGAATGTTATAGATAATGAAACAGGGATGTTTAATGGATTCGGAATCACTACTCTAGGGCATAATCATTGATGTAGGTAATGTTAGAAAAAACAAAATTAGTAAAATGTAATTTGACCATATTAAGTTCATAAGAAATACCTTTAGGAAATAATTTCCTAAAGATATAATAGAAAATAAAAATGTAGGTACTTGTGAAAAATCCAGATATTAGTGATTGATTGGGTGTTGGGTGATTGGTAAGGGAACCAGAGAATTTTTTTGTCAATATCAAGTTTTTGTAGCAATGGAGACAGATTCATATTGAAAAACATTGCTTATAAAAAAATAGGTAATTAATATGGACCCTAATCCAGTATGACTGGTATCCTTATAAAAAGAGAATTTTGGACATAGAGACAGACAGGCATAGAGGGTAGACAGTGTGATACACACAGGGAGAAGATGGCCCGATGACTGGAGTGTGGCATTTGAGAGTTTAATACATTTTCATTTAAAGCAATTACTGATAAAAAAGTATTTCTTATTGTGAGTAAAAAAACTGTTTTTGCTTTGTTGATTTTGATGAATGTTTTTGATTCATTTCTTACATATATATTTTTGAGGGGACTGTCTTCTATAGGTATTTTCTGTGTTGCTTAAACAATAATCTCTTATTTAAAACAATCCATTTTAAGTAGTAACAATTTAAATTCAACCTATACAAAGTATAATATTTTATTTCTTTATTACACACACATTTTATTAATGTCACATATTATATATTTTTTATATTTTATATCTATTAATATATTTTTATAGTTATAGTTTTGTATACTTTTGTCTTAGCTTCCTTACCATAATTAAGAGTGATTAACAAACCACCCTTATAGTATTACAGCATTCTGTATTATTCTATATATCTACCTTGCCAGCAAATTTAATTCTTTTATATGTTTTCACATTATTGCCTAATATCACTTTGTTTCAGCCTGAAGGACTCCTTTAACATTATTGTAAGACTGGTCTACTGGTGATAAATTTACTCAGCTTCTGTTTTTCTGGGAAAGTCTTTATTTCTTCATCTTTTTTAAAGAACAGTTTTGGAGGATGTAGTATCTCATTCGGCAGGTTTTATCTTTCAGAACATTGACTATATCATTTCACTCCTTTCTGGCCTGTGTATTTCCTGCTGAGATATCCATCCATTCAGAGTCTAATGAGTCATTTTTCTCTTGATGCCTTCAGTATTTTTTTTTCTTTGCCTTTGCCTTCTGACAGTTTGATTATATTGTGCTATGGTGTTAATTTCTTTGGGTTCCTCTTAATTATTTTGTGTTGTGTTTCTTAAATTTAGATACTTATTTCCTGCCCCAGATTCAGTAAGTGTTCAGCCATTATTTTTTTTAAAATAGCTTTCATTCCCCTTTTTCCTCTTCTCCTTTTGAAACTACCATAATGTGTATATTGGTCAGCTAGGTAATAATCCAGAATCCTAAATTCTGTAGGTTTTCTTCAATCTTTTTCTTTCTTTTTTTCTTTTTTTTTTTTGTATTTTTCTGAAGTTGGAAATGGGGAGGCAGTCAGACAGACTCCTGCATGCGCCTGACCAATATCCACCCGGCATGCCCACCAGGGGGCGATGCTCTGCCCATCTGGGGCGTTGCTCTGTTTCAACCAGGGCCATTCCAGCGCCTGAGGCAGAGGCCATGGAGCCATCCTCAGCGCCCGGGCCACCTTTGCCCATGGAGCCTTGGCTGCGGGAAGAGAAGAGAAAGACAGAGAGGAAGGAGATGAGGAGGGGTGGAGAAGCAGATGGGCGCTTCTCCTGTGTGCCCTGGCTGAGAATCGAACCTGGGACTCCTGCACGCCAGGCTAATGCTCTACCACTGAGCCAACCGGCCAGGGCCTCTTCAATCTTTTTCATTCTTTATTCTTTTTACTCCTCTAACAGGTTAATTTCAAATGATCAGTTTTTTATTTCATTGATTCTTTTACCTGATGATTACATCAGTTCTTGAATCCCTCTCATAAAATTTTCAACCTAGTTATTATGTTTTTCAGCTCCAACATTTCTGCCTAGTTCTTTTCACACTTTCTGTAACGATAGTTTTTTTATCATTTTATAAATGCATAGTTTTCCTGAGCTCAAAGAACATCTTTATAATAGCTATTTTGAATTCTTCATCAGGTAATTCATGTACCTCAATTCTTTAGAGTAAGTTTTTAGAGATTTATTCTGTTCCTTTGATTGGACCATATTTTCTATTTTCTTGTTTCTTCATGTGCCTTCTATATATGTGTTGTAATCTGTGCATATGGAAAGTAGCTAACTCCATTAGTCTTCTAAACCTAACTTCATATAAAGGAAGACCTTCATCAATTGGAACTGCTAGAGATACCAGGGGTAGAGGGAGATGGAACTCTCAAACCTTTTCTTTGGATGTCGCTTTTCTGGACTTGGGTGTACAAATAACCAATTAGAGTGTTGCAGTTTTCTGGCTTTTTTTTTTTCAGAAGCTCATAATTTGTTCTTTCCTCTGCTGTTTGTGGTCCTACAGGTTCTGGAGATGTCACGGTTTCCAATTTTCTTTTGTTTCAGTGGTCATCAGGCTCCCTGTATATCCTGAGTCACACCATTGCCCTATGACAGTGAGAAACCAGTCCCTTGTGCAGCCTCTTCGGAACCTGTAAGTTTGGACACGTGCTCCACTTTCCCTTCCTAAAGATAATTAGAAAGGGGACTTCCTACCATTGATTCTGTGCTGAGCTGAAGGGAGGGACTATGGGGAGTGGATATGTGCTAGTCCTAAGCATTGCCTTGGTTCTCAGTCACCACAGCCTAGCCCTCTTTCCTATCAGTGCTTAGATTCAAGCGAGAGAGAAACTAGTCCCTTAGGCAGCTCTGTCCCTGACATGTCTGAACATTTGACATTATGTATCTGTCTTGTCATTCCCTCACCAAGAAAAGCCAGGAGCTGGAAGTTTCCTTCTAAGTATGCTGTGTTATGCTGGTGAAAAGGCTATTTCAAATGAGAGCCACAGATATTTCTACTGGCTTTGATGCTACTGGTCTGGGTTGCAAAGAGCAATTCTGAATTTTTCACGAAGGAAATTGGTCCATGTACTGTTTTCTAGTTGATGTTTCCATTGGAGGAAGAAGGATCTGGGTCGCCCTATTCTGCCACCGTCTGGATTAATTCTTAAATGAACACTTTTGTCATTGATTTTCAAACTAACATTTTCAAAAAGCATTCCAAACACCGCTTTTAAAATCAAACTATAGAATTCTTAGAAATAAATCATGACTAGAAATCATTGCGTTCTACCTTATTGCTATGGCATTATCTCAGGTCAAAATGGCAAATATTTGAGTATGCATTGTAAAACACTCAGCTGCATTAATCTTTTAAGGTTTCATAATGGTAAAATTGCTAGGAAACTCATGTTGGTTATATGACATGATAATTCTGTATATAAGCCTTTATAAACCTTTTTATTGTTAATCCATATAAAAGGAAGTTAAATGTCAAGGAAAATGTTAGTTTTTCCTCTTTCTTTTCTTGTTTTTCTTTTCTTTTTTTCTGTGAAGGAATTCACAGAAGAAATAAGCCAATAAGTTCTATTAATATTTTTGTAAATGGAAACCTGAATAGTACAGAAACTGAAATAACATAATTTTTAGTTCCAAAAAAATATCTACTTTAAGAAACATTTTTTAAAAATTCTCTAACAGCTTCTAAAACTTGATAGTTTAGAAGATGTCGCTTTGCCATGGTATATTCATCAGTCAATTAAAGTCTTCCAAGCACCTACCTAAGTTGCAAAAAGAAAAACGAACATATAAAATTTACATGGCAAGACATAAGGAGAGGAAGGAGGGAAATTGCAGCAGGCCTTAAAGAAATAATATTTTAGCCAAAATAAAGAAGGGAAGTAAAAAATTGGCTTAAAAAGTGGAAACAATTTATGATGTAGATGGAAAATGAAAATCAAGTGGACAGTATACAAATAAAGAATGTCTAATAATAAAAATTAAAATTAAACAAATTACTGTTATGTTGATATTTGTAACAATGGTAATTGGAGACTGTTTGCTAAATTGAAAAATAAATACATTGAAGTGAACCCTGATTTAATGATCTCATATGTATTATAATTCCTTAGGGTATTTTTCCTTTCTTCCCAGGATCTGTCATTGAACAACATAATGTCTTACTATCAATTGACAAGGTCCTTGGCCAGTGAATCTCAATTAAATGGAAACATTCTATCCATGAAATAAAGTTATTTTTTACAGCTTGCAAATCCTACTTTTTTTCCTCCAAAGAAACCCTTTCATGGGGTTATGTATGTAAGAGAAAAAAATTAAACATACTTTTGTTTTCAGTCCAAAAGGTTTGTATCTTTATTTAGAAGTTCTCAAAGGTTTTTACTACCCCAGGTATATTCTATTCAACTTCTAAATAAGGCCTTTAGAATTTAGGGAATGGGCTCAGGGAGAGAGAAAAAGGAATAAAGAAGAAAAAAGAAAAATCCATTCAGTTTAAATAAAATCTTTGGAATATTTGTTTCTAAAAATTAACTTTCCAAGATAGCCCATAAAGTTACCATTTTTTCCCCCTATCTCAGTAAGAGAGAATAAATAGAAAAAACTGACTTCTCAAATGTTAGTGGTCCAACAAGATTTGGATAACACAGAGAGAATAACACCAAGAAGTAATAGCTAACTTCAAATATGTTTGTTCTCAGGGTAGCTGCAAATTTATTCTCATGCAGCATCTAAATTAGTAATATATCCCTAGCATAGTTAACTGCCAAATTCAAAATGACAATTGCAGATAACTGGAAAGAAGTACGAAGTGTCTATTTTGTCTGTTTATTCAATTTTAAAGAACTCATATCAGGGATAACCAACATTATTGATTATGCTAGAGCTCTGTCATACTTAACAACAATGAACTGAATGAACCGAACAAACACACTAACATAAACTTAGATCCTTCCAGCCTCTAAAGGAAAAAAAAAATTCTAACTTTTGCAGTATTGCAGAGCACAATATCTTCTGGGAAAATAATATAATATTTTATATATTTTTCCAAAACCTCGAAACTAAACCAAATAAGAATAGAAAGGGAAAAGGGGACTCTAAATAAATCTCATTTATAAGCTTTAATATGAATACAATTCTAAATAAAGTAAATTAAAACCAGCTGCATATTAAGAGAATAACACATTAAATACAAATCCAGGGCTTTCCTATGCATGACTTTAGTGGCCGAAAGTAACAGGGAAGGATGATCAGTTGTCTATGGCTGTTGGAATCACAACAATTCCTGTGCATTTAAATGTGCATGTCATTATAATATGGGATTGTCATAGCCTCGGATTAATGACCCAAGCCATTTAATTCTAGCTTTCTTTTGTTTAATCATCATATATTAAGTAAATATTAGCTTATTGGTGAAATATTAATTAACTAATTCTATGCACATGAAGAACAAGACAATATGCTCCAAATAGCATTACTATTAATTTTGTACTTGTTAAAATAATAAATTCATTAAAAAGAATAAAATAATAAATATAAATACTGGAAAAGAATAGATGAAAACTCATTATGTAAATCTACATGAAACACAAATGCAAATTAAATAAGGAAAAAAACAGCTTTTGGGGAGAAGACTTTTTATCTGTGTTCGTGGTATCAGCCTTCAATCAAGATTCAAAATAACTTGATTTGGGGAGAGAAGAGGAGCCTCACCTTACTTTTTGGCTGTTGGCAGTGCCTTTTAGGGCTGCAATTTGACAGGGAGCATTGGTAAAGGTGAAACTATTTTTTAGAAGATAAGTAACTGCCCTTAGGAGAAAAAAGGGAACAAGAAGACAGAAATGCAAATTCTCAGGCATGGTCCCAGATCTGTATTAAGAACAGGTAAACTAAATAGAATGTTCCATTGACCAGGTGGCCCATTGAAATTTATAAGGAATTACAAAAGACATTGAATACGGGCAGACCTATGTATAAATATAATATTATGACAGTATATAATATTATGACAGTATGGTCCTAAGTGGCCCAGAGTTTACAGAATGCCTGAGGCAAAAATTGAAACTGAGATATCCTTTTTCATCCTCAAAGCAGAAACCCATGAGAACCTATTTCTCTTAGCGAAGCTCCATTTCTAATGGACTAATAAAGGTGACTATATCCAAAAAAAAAAAATGAGGATAAAAGCAAATCAATCTAGGAACTAATAGAAATAATTCCAGAGTTTATCAGGTTGCCAGATACAAGACCAGAATAGTACAGTGAGTTGATTTTTTACATATATATAAATAGTTATTGTGAATAGGGTTATAAAATATCAGATGCTTAATTAATTCAAATTTCAGATAACCATGAAATAAAATTTTGACATAAGTATATCTCAAATATTACATGAAACATACTTATACTAAAATGATTACTCATTGTTGCTAAGCATCACAACCTAAATTGTGAAAAAATAATGCATACACACATATATATCAAAATAAATGCTAGTCCTTGTATCCACCACACAACTTAAAAATTAGGACATGATTAAATATTTTAAATCTCACTCTGTGACTTTCCAGATAGTGCAATACCAATCCTCTATGTCTAAAAAACCAAGATTTTGAAATAATTATTTCTAATTTTTAAATATAAGCTTACCAACTTCGAATGTATCACTATATAATGCATTGTTTATTTTGCCTGTTTTTAAAATATTTTTATAATGATTTCATACTGGCTATGTCTGTGATTTATTTTTACAATAACATGTTGGGGTATTTATGCATGAAGAAGCATGCACCTGGAGTTCATTATTCAATGCAATATTATATGTAATTTGAATGTAGTAAAAATGATTAATAGATTCCACTGCTTATAAAAACAACATAAGATTGAAAATACATTGATAATATGTTCTAATAATTACCATGTAGGCCCTGGCCGGTTAGCTCAGTGGTAGAGCATTGGCCTGGCATGTGGGAGTCCCGGGTTCAATTCCCGGCCAGGGCACACAAGAGAAGCACCCATCTGCTTCTCTACCCCTCCCCCTCTTTTTCCTCTCTGTCTCTCTTTTCCCCTCCCGCAGCCAAGGCTCCATTGGAACAAAGTTGGCCCGGGCGCTGAGGATGGCTCTGTGACCTCTGCCTCAGGCACTAGAATAGCTCTGGTTGCAACAGAGCAACGCCCCAGATAGGCAGAGCATCGCCCCCTGGTGGGCATGCCGGGTGGATCCCAGTCGGACGCATGCGGGAGTCTGTCTGACTGCCTCCCATTTCCAACTTCAGAAAAATAAAAAAAAAAAAAATTACCACGTATATTATATAGTCAAAATATATTAATAAATATTAAATTCAAGATATGCACATACACACATATATGTGTATGAGCATACTGACAATTTCAAGATGCATACATGTTGACTTTGGAATCTCATTAAGATAGATACCTGTTTAACATTATTAGGTTATATTTTTGTTTAATAAACTGATTGTAACAATTTGCACTTACAAGTGGGCTTGCCTAATGAATGTCATGCCACCTCTTCACTAGTGCATTCTTTCATATAACAATTGTTATTGAATGCATTAAAATAATTAAACAAGGAGGTCATTCAACCAGGATGGCTCTAATGTCTCAATGGCTTAGATAAGCAAACCAACACCTAATCAAGGGTCAACACACTACAACAGAACTTAACAACTGCCAATCACAAACAGCCAGCTAAGCTTCTGAAACGAGGTAACAGCATGAATTCTAGCCTATCCAATAACTTCATCGTTTTGCTTCTGTGTCTCTATAAAAGCCTCTTCCCAGCTCCTGTTGGTGGAGTACTGACAAACATCTTTGGTTTGCACTGCTTGCTTGGAGTCCATGCATGTTCAAATAAACCCTTAGGATATTTAATATATGTCAGATTATCTTTTATCAAATGTTCCAGTATCCTTCTGATACTCTTTTTTTTTTTTTTTTTTTTTTGACAGAGACAGAGAGAGTCAGAGAGAGGAATAGATAGAGACAGACAGACAGGAAAGCAGAGAGATGAGAAGCATCAGTTCTTCATTGTGTTTCCTTAGCTGTTCATTGATTGATTTCTCATATGTGCCTTAACTGGGGGGCTACAGTACAGTGAGTGACCCCTTGCTCAAGCTAACAACCTTGAACTCAAGCCAGTGACTGTGGACTTCAAGCCAGTGACCTTTGGGCCTTTGGGCTCAAGCCAGCAACCATGGGGTCATATTTATGATCCCACACTCAACCCAGTGACCCTGCGTTCAAGCTGGTGAGCCGGCTCAAGCCGGAGGAGCCTACACTCAAACCAGTGACCTTGGGGTCTTGAGCCTGGGTCCTCCATGTCCCAGTCCGATGCTCTACCCATTATGCCACTGCCTGGTCAGGCTAGATACTAATTTTTTAAGTTAAATTTTTTTTTAATTTTTGAAATAATTTTAGATTTACTGAAAAGTTTCCAAGGTAATACTAAGAATTCTGGTATTTCTCCCATACATTCCCCTACAAGGCACATATTTAACATTCGCCAGCATGGTGCCCATGTATTTCACGTTATTTTGAATTTCCCTTACTAATGCGATATTTAGACATCTTTATATATATTGGTATAACATTAGTTTTTCCTTTCTGTGAAAGTTGTTTTTTATGAATTTTTGAGTCTCATTTGTTATTCAGTTTTCTCTTTTTTATTTATGAATTTATATAAAGAATAGAAATCCTGAAAAGTTAATTTTCTTAATGCCGCTTCTGGTTTAACATTTGTTTTTAATCCTACTTTTTAAGTTGTTATATTTTTCTTTCAATGTCATTTTCATGAGCAAATTATCTGAAGTTAAAAAACAAACAAACACCTTGCTTAGCCTGACCAGGCGGTGGCACAGTGGACAGAGCTTCGGACTGGGATACGGGATATGGAAGAACCCAGGTTCGAGACCCCGAGGTCACCAGCTTGAGCACAGGCTCATCTGGTTTGAGCAAAACTCACCAGCTTGGACCCAAGGTCGCTGGCTCAAGCAAGGGGTTACTCAGTCTGCTGAAGGCCTGCGGTCAAGACCCATATGAGAAAGCAATCAATGAACAGCTAAGGAGTCACAACGAAAAACTAATGATTTATGCTTCTCATCTCTCTCCGTTCCTGTCTGTCTGTCCCTATTTATCCCTCTCTCTGACTCTGTCTCTGTAAAAACAAACAACAAAAAACAACAAAACCTTGCTTATTTGAAATAAATCAGTTGATCCTTTTGCACTGGTTTATTTGTATGTGTCATATATGCATGGTTACATCATTCAGATTGATGTTATTTAGTTAAGTATTTTCATCTATATCTGTGAATGTCCTTGTTTGATTTTGGTGCCAAGGTTATGTTATGAATAGAATGTAAGTAAGAGAGTACTTTGTTTTATGTAAGATTAAAAATATTTGTTTCTTGAAAATTAGACAGGATTTGTATTTAAGATGATCTAGACCTTTTTTTTAATATAGATATTATAACTAGTTTTAATCTCTTTCAGAGTGATAGGACAGTTCAAATATTCTACTCTTTCTTAGTACATTTTGTTGATTTACATTTTTCCAAAGGTGTGACTTTTCACCTGTAATGTCATAATGCATTAGCATAAAACTATTCACATTATTGTATTTCTATCATTTGTTGATAAATATATAATTTATCTAATAGTTATCTTCTGCCTTGTACCTTTTTAGCTATTTATTGATTTTTAAAGAGACAGAGAGAAGAAGGGAGATGGAGGGAGAAAGAGAAAGAGAGAGAGAGAGAGAAGCATACATTTGTCATTTGACTTAGATGTACATTCATTGACTGGTCCCCATACGTGCTCTGATTGGGGATCAGCCCCAACAACCTTGACATATTGTGACAACACTCTAAACAACTGAGCTAACCAGCCAAGGAATGCCTTATACCTTTATAAGCTGGTCACTTGTATGAGAAGTTTTCCAAAGTATTTTTCTTTTTAGAGAACCAAATTTTGATAGTGTTGATATATATAATTTGTTTATGAATTTCTGTTCCTTTTATCTCCTTCCTCTGCATTATATATAAGTTATCTCTTTCCTTCTTTCTTTATGTTGGAGACTGTTTAAGCTTGGACACTAGCTCATTCAATTTTAACCATTCTTTCTTTCTAGTGAAGGTTATATATTTATCTGTAAATATTTCCAGAGCTGTTTTGTTATATTTTGATGGGCAGCATTTTTATCTCTTAAATTATATTTTTATTTTCATTATGACTTGAGCTATAAATTATTTAGATTTGTATTTTATTAAAATTTAAATGTATAAGCTATTTTATCTGCTTTCTACTTATTTCATTTAACAGTATTATGGTCAATAAGTATTATAAGTATGCTATAAGTATTATAAGTTCTTCAAAATGTGTTGTAAGTTGCCTTATGGCCTAGAGTATGATCAATTTTCTTGATTGTACCATGGTATCAAAGAATGTGTATTCTCATGTGTGTGTGTGTCCATGTGTGTTTGTGTGTTTTGAAAGAGAGGGGGAGATACTTGGTATATGAGATATTGAATAATAGAAATTATATAAAATGCAATTATGTAATTTTTTCAACTTATCCTTGTACTTTTGTCTCTGTTGGAGTCATTTTATTAGAGTCATGATGGTGAACATATTTGGATTTATTTCATATTCTTTTTAGATTATAATCTCTCTCACATTTCTCCTATTGCTCTCACTCTGACCCATTTTCCTTATTTACTATTAATTTTTTTTCAGTTTTTTTCCTTAGGGTTTCCTTATTATATCTTTTATTCCTATACCTATTAAAAATTGATTTCAATTAACTTAGTGGTTACAATATAAGTTATGTCATTCACATTTAAGATAAAAATGTCTTGAATGATACTGTAGCTTGATGTCCCTCCTCTACAACAAAATGCATTACAACTACTTGAATTAGAATGGCAAATTAAATGTAATATTCTTTAAAATAACAACTCCACAATTCAAAAATTATTTCCATAATATTATACCATCAGTACTCTTTATATGTTACCACAAAATTACCATTTAAAAAATTAGTATTCCTTCTCATATTTCCAACTGTGCTAGTGTGATCATTTTCCTTCTTCCTGACATACACTTTTAGAACTGCCTTTAATAGTAGTAATTTTTTTGTTTCCCTAAAAACATGTCTGTATTATGCTCTCTTTGGTGAGTAATATTTTATTTGACATTTCTTGGATAATAGTTTGTTATCTTAGGAATTTATATATCATGTTGCATTGTCTTCTCTACTTGATATGGATAATTCTATACTCAGTTTCTTTTTTCTTTGTAGGAAACATTTCTTTCATTCTCTGTGTTTTATTTTAAAATATCTCTGTATCTTTAGAGTTTGCTACTTTAAGTTTGATGTGTATTTCTTGCTCACCATTTCTGTGACTTTTAATGGACCAAAAATAGATTATTGTTTTAGAACTTCACAATCTAAAAGTGAAGGCAATGTTAACCAAGTATTTATATTTCTATATATACAATTAGTTTTATATTATTTGATATTATGTTTAAATTTTATAATAAAATTTAAATAGTGTGACGAATTCAATAAAGATAAATACCTAGATTCCTTAGATAGATGTATTAGGTAAGATTTTTGGCATTCCTCCTTTGGTAATATAGAACTGAACATGAGATACCTCAATAGAGTGGCAAGATTAAAGCCCCAGGACCTGGGAGTGAATATGTTCTGTCTGGCATTTAGTAAGAGAATGAAGTATATGGAGGGAAAAGGGCAGTAGGTAGAGAGTCTGAATTAGATATAATCTCTGAATACCAGATTGTTCTGGAAGTCCCTGTACTCTGAAAGCATTCTATCCAACAACCTTAGAAAAATAGAACATCTTTTTAAATCTAGATCAGGTAAGATTTCTGTTACTTATAAGCAGAATTAAAATAAATACAGAAGATATTATCAGCTTATTAATAATAGGTATAATCAAGTTTAATAGATGTCTGGTTGTCTATCTGTATTATTAAGAATGGATTAAAAGAAAACCAGACAGGAGGAAATTTAAGAGTTTCTTTGCAAGAGATGATGAGGTATAGACCAGAAAATTGCCAGTGAGGATAAAGCAAAAAGGTTGGATTTAAGATCTCTTTAAATGTTGTTACTCAAAATGAAGTAGATTGGCCGTAAAGTGGGGAGAAGTAAGATTCACAGATGATGCCCAGGTTCCTGGAAGAAATAGCTGTGACGACATTTACAGAAGGGGCAAATGTTAGGCAGGAGAGCCTGAAGTGATGGCTAGAGTTTGTGTGTTGGGATATATAGAGCGAAGAGTGTTGTTGGAGATGGGAAATCCATTTTGAACTCTTTGAGATTAAAGTACTTGTGGGTATCGAAATGGTAATCTCTGGAAAGCAGTTCACCTCACTAGTCAAAATCTCAGATGAGAGACAGGGATGAAAATGCAGATTTTCTTTTTTTTCTTTTTATTTATTCATTTTAGAGAGGAGAGAGAGAGAGAGAGAGAGAGAGAGAGAGGAGAGAGAGACAGGGGGGAGGAGCTGGAAGCATCAACTCCCATGTGTGCCTTGACCAGGCAAACCCAGGGTTTCGAACCGGCGAACTCAGCATTTCCAGGTCGACACTTTATCCACTGTGCCACCACAGGTCAGGCGACTGAAAATGCAGATTTTAAATTCATTTGTATATAAAACTAACAGCTTCCATGGGAATGGATTAGAGCTCCTAAAAACTTTTATAGAATAAAAAGAGTCTCTAAGAAAGAAGCAAAGATTCATGGAACTGTAAGGCAAAAGAGATTTAAAGGGTCTGACAAAAAAATACACTTGAGAAAGCAGTATATCATGAAAGAAAAGTGAAGAGAGGTTTTTCAACAGAACAGAAATTATTTTAAAAGAGGATAGAAGGCATATAAATAGATTGGGATGTTCCTCTTGGCCTGCTTTTTGGGGAAGTTTTTTGATCTGAATAGCGATTACTTGGAGGGACAATAGAAATAAATTGTGTGGGTTTTCTAGATAAAGAGAAAGGCTATTTATTATGTAACAAATCTTCAAATCCATTCATCACTCTGCAGAGGTGTGCCCTTTAAAGTGTGATCTCTGGAGAAGTAGCAGCAGCAGTGTCTGTAAACTTGTTATAAATATAAAATTATAAGCCTTATTCTAGAGAAAATGAACCATAAGGTATAGGTTGGAGTTTACCATGTCGTAGGCTCACAAGGTCTTCAGGTGATTCTGATGCCCACTGAAGTTTGAAGACCACTGCTCTAATATAAAGCATAGTGTCTACTCATTCTCTCAAACTAGTATATTGCTATATAATGCTAATATATATCACATTTTCCTCATCCTCCATATCTAATAAGTCATTAAAACTAAGTCTGCATTTTAAATATCATTTATATCAATTGTATTTTATTCATATAACATATATTATTATATTTTTACATATATACACACTTAACAAAGATTTTAAAATAGTTATTATTTTATGCTTCTGAAGAAATAGCACAACCTGACTAGGCTGTGGTGTAGTGGATAGAGCATTGGACTGGGACGCAGAGGACCCAGATTAGAAACCTGAGGTCGCCAGCTTGAGTGTGGGCTCATCTGGTTTGAGCAAGGCTCACCAGCTTGAGCCCAAGTTTGCTGGCTTGAGCAAGGGGTCACTAGATCTCCTGTGGCCCCCAGTCAGTGCACATACAAGAAAGCAATCAATGAACAACTAAGGTGCAATGAAGAATTGATGCTTCTCATCTCTCTCCCTTCCTGTCTCTCGATTCCTATCTGTCCCTCTCTCTGTTTTTTTTCTCTGTCTCTGTCACAAAAAAAAGGAAAAGAAAAGAAATAGCACAGTATCAAATGCCTTGAAACCTTTCATGTGCTCGCATAATCACACTCACAACCCCATAGGTCAGAGTAATACTCTATCTAAATAATGTATTTATCATCTCCTTGTTTATTTTTTATTATACATCTACATGTATATCTTTATTGAATATAAATTTATGGATATAAATGTAAATAGAAAAATGAAAGATATATGTAGGTGACAGAGAGAATCATTCAATAATCTATAATCTGCAAAGCTAATAAATTGATCACTAAGATTCAGATTCACATTCAGTCTTTGCTACTTCATTATTAATGATTTAGGAAATATCTTATAACCTCTTAACTTTCTGTGTCCCATCTCTAAAATAATTATAGTACATTCTATTTACAGCACTTTGTGGAGACTTAGCTAACATGTATCACTAACATGAAGACTATAGATGGCATATGGACTCAGTAAATCATTTTGGGTGAATGACGGGTACAGGGAGGTGGGACTGACTGGTCTTAGGGAAGTCACTGCTGTCTCTTTTGCTCATGGAAGAGTGAGTACTTGCTGTCTGAGTGTTTAATAACTGTTTGTTGAAAGAATAAATTTGTACCACTCTCTGCCCCCTGCTTTCCTAAACAAAATATTTTGTTTCTCAAGCCTCTTGTTATGTCTTCCCATTTATCTTTAATGACACATAACATTATTCGGCATTGAATAAAACATTTTTCTTCTTACCAGAGAGACTAAATATCTTGTCAGTATTTTATTGTTGTTGTTTTGTTGAAATACTTATTTATATCCTTTCTTCATTTTTTATAGTAAAACTTTTGAAATTAATTCCGTTTCACAAAAAATATGTACAGATCTTATGTGAGACCATTGATGATTTTTTTAAAGTATGGATTATATAATCACTAACTAGATCAAGAAATTGAACATTGCCATCATCACAAAGTATCATGTTCTTTCCACTTCCAGTAATAACTACCCTTTCTCTTCAGAGATACCCAATAGTAATATTGCACGGTTTCAAATTCATATACTATGTATTCTTTTGTGTCTAACTTCTTTCATACATTAATCTATCTGGGATTAATTCTTGGTATGGGTTATAAAAAATTAATCTCTCTATAAAATGTCACAAAATAATAACATTCCATAATTTTTCAATTTTGAAACAGTTAAATGTTTGCTATAATCTAAAGCTGCTATGAACATTATTACACATATATTTTGGACTATATATATATGAATGCATTCTTTTGAGTATTTGTTTAGGAGTAGAATTGTTATGTCATTGGTTTTGCTTTGCTTGGATATCAGTTATTGCCAAACAGTTTTCCAAATTGATTTGATGAATTTGTGTTTGTCTATATCTGTATTTATCTTGACCTTACTATTAAATAGTTATTTAGTTTTTAACTCCTTGAATATATTATTTCTATGCCTTCTTTTGTTACTACTAAGAAAATGTTTGTTAATCTGTTTTTTTGTAGGTAATATGCTTTTTTTTCTATTTTATATTATAACTGTTCTATTTCTTTTGTTGTACTATCTTGTCTGGTATTTTAGTAAAATTTTAAATATGATGGTACAGATTAAAACTTTTAGCTATTATTTCTATGAAAATTGCTTCTCTTTTAAGTATTTACATTCTGTCATTATGGAGCTACTACAAAATATAGAGCAGGGGTCAGGAGAGAGCCATGAACACCACATATTTTAAAACGTAATTCTGTGAGAGCCATACAATATGCTTAACCCTAAATACAAGTAAATGTGTGCATTTTATGTAAGATCAACACTTTTAAAGTACAATAAGTCTCTAAATTCTTTTTAATAATGTTGTTATGCTGTTGCTAACCAATGATGAATAAAGTACTTCTTATCATTAATGCAACTTCTGGTGATGCATGGTTTTGCTGATGGCTTTGTAGTCTGGTTGATATGTGGTGAGGTTAAGCTTCACGCAGGCGTTGAGACTTCCATCCGTTAAACGTGATCGTAGGTTGGTCTTAACGTTCTTTAGATGTGAGAAAGACTGCTCACATGCATACGTAGAGCCAAACATTGTCAGTACAGCAATACTCACACGCTGCAGTGTGTGGTATGTGACGGGAAGCACGTTCCAAGTTTTGACAATCAGCTGGTCTGTGGGTTGAAGTTTTCTCATTTCTCCTCACTTGTGTTTGCTCACCAACTCTGCTTGCTGTCGTGCAAGTCTTTCCAAATCTTCATTCAGTGACTTGAACTTATTCACCCACATGTCTGAGGCCTTCAGGTCAGCAGCTTGTAGCTCAAAATCTCTGACAGAGACACTGAGGATGTAACTCAGGTCGGCACAGTCCACTGCACACTCATGTGGATGGGTGATAAACTTAAAAAGACGAGTGCACTCACAAAATTCTCCAAAGCACGCTTTGAATGACTGCAGGAGATTAGATGTAAAGACCACTAGGTCCTGGAGGTCAAGGTGTTGAGCAGGGCCACTTGCTGTGCATGCATCTTTAAACTCTCCCAGTTTTTCAAAGTGTAGTAAAACGACCTGTTTCAATGTCAGCGATGAAGAGTCCCAGCTTGTTTTCAAATGCAAACACTGCTTGTTGAAGGGATAAGACTGTATTTCCAATGCCTTGCATTTTCACATTAAGCTGGTTCAGAAGTTCAGTCATGTCCATGAGATAGTAGAACTTCAGGAGCCACTCAGTGTTAGCTAACTCAGGATGCTCAATGTTTTTCATTTCAAGAAAAGTCCGATTTCGCTCAGACAAGCCATGAAACGGCTGAGCATCTTCCCTCTTGACAACCAACACACATTGCTGTGCAGAAGCAGACCAGGATAATTATTCCCAACTTCATCCAGCAGTGTTTTAAACTGGCGATCATTTAAAGCTTGGGCAACAATGAAGTTGACCACCCGAATGACCAGCGACATCACCTCACCATGCTGCTCGCCACACATCTGAGCACAAAGCGCCTCCAGAGGTGAGATGCAGTGAAAGCTTAGGATGGGTCTCTTTTTATGTTCACGAAGAAGCACTACGAATCCTCTGTTTTTCCCCACCATGCACAGAGCACCATCAGTACACACCGAAATAAGTTTATCCATCTGTAGATTTTTTTCTTTAGTGAACTAAGTAGAAGACTTGAATAAATCACCCCCTCTTGTTGTCTCTTTCATAGGTAAAACAGCAAGACTTTCCTCACATAGTGTGTTACCGACAGCATACCTTGCAATCACGCTGAACTGGGATAAATGGTTTACATCTGTTGACTCATTCAAAGTGAGAGAAAAGAATGGTGCTGCATTTATGTTCTTCAGTTGTGTTGCCTCAATTTTATTTGCCATCATGATAGTATGATCGTGAACAATTCTTGCAAACAGAGGCATGTCTTTTATTCATTTGATTATCTTGTCTTTATCCAAAAAGTCATCAAAAAGCTCATTGGCAACATCAAGCATGAATGTTTTGGCATACTCCCCATCTGTAATGACTTTCCGTTTCTCACAATTGCTAAAGTACCAGCAAAGCTAGTTGAATTCCAGTCACCTTGTTGGTCCAAACACAGAGTTGCTGCTGACTAGCTTGCACTCTGCACAGTAGCTCTTGATATGCTTTCTTCTTACTGTCCCTTGCTGGATATTTCGATACAAATGTAGTATGGCGTGTGTTGAAGTGCCGCTTTATATTTGACCATTTCATCAATGTGATTTTATCATTGCATATTAGACACACTGCAGAACCTGCTCTCTCCACAAAGGCGAATTCCTCTGTCCATTCCTGCTGAAAATTACGATACTTTTTTTTTTCTTTTAGCCATCTTCTTCGTCAAAAGGGTTTCTGCAATTAGCTAGCTCAGTGGTCCCCAACATTTTTTGGGCCATGGACTGGTTTAATGTCAGAAAATATTTTCACGGACCAGCCTTTAGGGTGGGATGGATAAATGTACCATGTGACCGAGACAAGCATCAAGAGTGAGTCTTAGATGGATGTAACAGAGGGAATTTGATCAATTTTTAAAAATAAAACATTGTTCAGACTTAATTATAAATAAAATAGAAATAATGTAAGTTATTTATTCTTTCTCTGTGGACCAGTACCAAATGGCCTACAGACTGGTACTGGTCCGCGGCCTGGGGGTTGGAGACCACAGAGCTAGCTGACTACTTGATTAAAAGGAGGGAAGTTTACTTCCTGACCTCACAACAACCCATGTACATTAGCATTATCCAATAAAAATTTGGTGTTGTCCCGGAGGACAGCTGTGATTGGCTCCAGCCACCCAGAACCATGAACATGAGCGGTAGGAAATGAATGAATTGTAATACATGAGAATGTTTTATATTTTTAAGATTATTATTATTTTTTATTAAATATTTGTCTGCAAGCCATCTGCAGCCATCAAAAGAGCCACATCTGGCTTGCGAGCCATAGGTTCCCGACCCCTGATATAGAGTATTGTTTCATTGCTTTCCCAATATTTCTTAAACTTTTCCTTTTTTACCTTTATTTTCTTCAATGTTTGCCTTTTTTCTTTCTTTCTTTCTTTTTTTGTATTATTCTGAAATGAGAAGCGGGGAGGCAGAGAGACAGAAGCCTGCATGCACCCTACTGGGGTCCATCCGGCATGCCCAGGAGGGGGCGATGCTCTGCCCATCTGGGGTGTTGCTCCATTGCAACTGGAGCCATTCTAGCACCTGAGCCTTTCTATGGCCTGAGTTGGAGTCCATGGAGCCATCCTCAGTGCCTGGGCCAACTTTGTTCCAATGGAGCCTTGGCTGCAGGAGAGGAAGAGAGAGATAGAGAGAAAGGAGAGAGGGGAAAGGGTGCAGAAGCAGATGGGTGCTTCTCCTGTGTGCCCTGACTGGGAATTGAACCTGAGACTTCTACACTCCAGGCCAATATGCTACCACTGAGACAAGTGGCTAGGGCCCAATGTTTGCATTTTTAATAACTTTTCAGCTCTAAAATTCTTATTCACTCATTCTATCTTTTGTTATGTCTATTATTCTCTTTAAAGCATTTAATGAAGTTTTAGTTTTAATAAATGTTCTGCTTTTGTCATTCCTTAAAGGTTTTAGTTATTTTTAAAACATCCTGGATACTTGATATTTTTCATTCAAAAACTTAATTTTCATCTTATGTTTAGTATCAACATATGAGACATGTTTTCACATAGTCTTGGCTGAATAACTTTGCTGTGAGCTCTTGTTTACTCTGGGTAGTGTTTTGTACATGCTGAGACTATACGTTCCTCCATTCCTCCAAGTTTTATCTTAGAAATGCAATAAACTCTAGATTCCTTTCCATCAGAGAGGCTTCTCATTTGTTTCTATTAGGTGTCCTGGCACATTTGCAAGAGAAACAACTGTCTTAGGTCATTGTTTCATTTTAGGGATTCCAGTACCATGGTGAACCAGAGCCCTAACAAAAATGTTTACAAATGACTAACAAATACTCTATTTGTTTCCCTTAGCACCCAGACCAAGGCCAAGAAAGAAAGTCTTCCTTTCACCTCCCATTCTTAATAAGTAGTTTTTTTTTTTTAGATCAACCCTTCACTGCACATGTCACTATTCACATATCCTGTATACACATGAAGATCTCAATTACAACTACTTCCTCCAATTTGCCTCAGGCTTTTCTCCTATGTGTAGAACCCTAATTCCCAAGTCCCTTAGTTATAGTGATTGGCAAGTATTCTCAAGGCAGGCAAAAATCTCAGCATTTACTAACAGTTTTAATTTTTTAGTTTTTCTCACTCTTTAAAGCCTTGGAGATTTTCCTTACTGTGTTCTTAGCTCAGCCATGTAGTATTAAAAAAAAGAAAAGAAAAGAAAAAAGGTGTATTTTATGAATTATTTTAGTTATTCTGTAATATGGGATTCTCTTTCTATCTAGTATAACACTTTCAAAAATAGAATATTATTAATAGTCATAAAGCACTTTAGCAATCAGATTGTTTTTAATTTCCCTTGCAATCCTAGGGTCAAAGAAACTGCCAAGTAAATATTATTCAATAAATATCAATCAACTCCTGGTTGACAGAATGAATACAACTGCCTGATTTATTTAGGGAACCACATATAAGTCAGTAATGTTATAGATTAAGATGAAGGCTGGGAAAAAGAAACACTGAATAACAAGAAGTAGGTAGCAATCAGATGAGAATAAGTCTAGTGCAATATTAAGGAATATGATTTTAATTCAGTAAAGGTTTTAATTAGCAGATGTTATGGCTGCTGTTTTATTCAGAGTTCTCCAGAGAAACACAACCAATAGGATATATATATATTGTATTCATGATCTATATTTCATATTATATATTTACTATATATTAAGTGTTGTAATAAGTATGTATTTGAATGTACATTTTAAATTAGATGATAGAGAAATACACAGAAGATAGATGATAGAGACAGAAAAAGAGTGAGAGATTTTCAAGGAGCTGACTCACATGGTTATGGAGGTTGGCAAATCTGAAATTTACAGGGTGGCCTGACAGACAAGAAATGTAGTTAACAGTTCATGTTACAGTCTTTGGTGTGATGTCTATTTGCTGGGCAGGCTAGCAGGTGGAAAACAAGCAGGATTTTTATGTTTCAGTGCTAAGGTAGAATTTCTTCTTCCTCCAAAAATATCAATCTCTGCTCTTAAGGCCTTTAACTGATTAAATGATTCTTACCTCATTGTGGAGGACATGCAAAGTCCACTGATTGTAAAATTTAATCACATCTAAAAAGAATCTTCACAGCAACATATAGACAAGTGTTTGATCCAACAACTGAGTGCTATAATTAACTAATTTTACACATAAATTAATCATCCTAAGGGATAAGGCTGGGTGCAAACAAAACCAACAAAATTAAAACATAATTTTAACAGGCAGAGAGTAAAAGCTAATTGGTGTTGAAACCATTTCCTTTGAAGCATAGGTATGCCCTAAAGGATTTCTGAACTCAGTGCTCTATTAGCCACTATCAACAGGTCACATTCATTGAACAAGATGAAAACTAACAGTTAAGCTTGCTGTGTGATACTGACTTATTTTAAATGGGCAGATAATATTTCAGCACAATTAATAGCTTTCATTTCGGAGGCTGATGCTGAATCACCAAATTTATATATGACTACGTAAGTACTTATGAAATATAAAATATTTATATTAAACTATAACACATATATAATATATAAAATTACAGTAAAATTTGATCTTTTCATTCCCCCAAATGGCTTTTTATCTCTTTTCTGTATTTTAGATTTTTTACCCATGAGGAGGAAAGAAACCTTAAAAATTATTTTTCTCAGTAGAAGATCAAGTTTGAATACTTAAAATGACATTCATGCAGTTAAAAGAGTCGTATATCACTGACTTCTAGTATTTGAAATTCTACTGGTATTTGAGAGTATACATAATACTGTACAATATCATGTGCCATTTCACTGCTCAGAGACAAGAAAGAAGGTTCTTTGCTTCTCAGTCACCATTAATCTATTATTTTATTCATATAAAGGCTTAAACCAAATTCTCCAAGAAAAAAATTGTCAGGACATTTTTTCTTTTTCTTTATAAAATACTGAATACAAAACAAAGTCTTAGATTGAATATAAGAAGTTAACAACCATGGGAGCAATAAAAAAAATTAGTGTTTCTTTTTAAAGGAGTGGCTAGCATATAGAAAGAAGTGTCCAGTCAGCAGTATATAGAAGCAACTATATATAAAATATGTTGATCCAAGTTGCAACTGAATACATTCTTTAAGAACAACCCTGTTTTTAACATTTGGAGAAGGTGATAGAAAATATATTCAGACTTAACTTCAAATATCCACATAAAGTACCATAGAGAAGGAAGCATGAATAGCCACTTTTTAAACTGTTAATTTAATAAGACATTTTCTGTTACCTTAGGTGTTTATGATGCTCTGAGGTATGGGTTGTACATTCCCATGTGAGCTGAAAAAAGGGAAAAATGTAAATATTGTTAAGCATAAAAACATCATAGTTACAACATCGAATAACTTTATATCCTTTGAGATTATGACTATAAAAATGGCTAACTAGTTTAAATGATATATATGCATCTATACACTTAGATACTAAGCATGTGTTGCTTCACTGAAGACTTTGAGTTTTTCTTCTAGGGGAGAAGAAATTCTGAATAGAAGAAGCTAGCTAGATCTCTGTTTTCTCAATACTGCTACCAAAAATTTGAGAAATAGTATACACTCTGAATATCGAGTGGGTGGCATTTTTGACATTTGTTTCATATTAAGATATGCGATTAATCTCCACTGAAGAAGTTAACAAAGTAACATTTTTTCTTTTTCCTTTAAAGCAACATATGTATTTACAGTGTTCTTCCTCTCAAAATTATCTTAGTCCCTGTCATACATCACTGTCCCAGTTCTCTTTGACCAATGGAAATATAGCTAAATCCATCTAGCCTTGGTCAGGCAAGTGGAGACTTATAAAGTTGTTTTGGGTTGTAAAATTTTGCACAGGGAATAATAAGCTGCTCTGGTTTCTTTCAAAACCAGTACCTAAAATAATTCAGATGGAACCATACTTCTTTCAGTTACTATCATATTTGAAAATCCAGATTCTCCAAAACTGGGATAGATTATATGAATTATTCATTGGATTTTTTTTTCTTTTTGTAGGCTGGTTTTAATTAGATAACATAATGGATTCAGTTGACTGTTTCTAATAAAGAGTGAAAAAAGAAAAATGAGAGAGTGAGTATGTGAGGGAGAAATAGAGGGAAGGAAGAAGAAAGAGTGGGGAGAGGGAGGAAAGTAACTGCTCACCACTCTGGACAACTAGTCTCCAGATCTAGAATATTTTCTCTTAACAGTTTGCATGTATTCTGTTGAAAGTTTCTAGTCTGTCAGGAAATGGGCTTCTATTCTTTCCCTTCATAAATTAAGCTGGCTCCTTATTAATTTTGTTTGTTTTTATTTTCTTTTGTGTTTTGTTTTGTCTTATAAAAAAAAGATGCCCTATAACTATCTTGTTTATGTACTAAAACCCAAATGTTTTTCACTGGGTTTTTGATAGCTGTGTTTATTTGCAGAATAAATATAAAAAGTAAATGTGTGTTCAACTATTACTTGACCAGCATATTAGTGTATTTTGGTTTTGGCAAGCATGTTCTCTGTACAGTGGTTAGATTACTAGTGTCAATGTTAGGATATCTTTAAATACATAGAAAATAAGTGTGGTGATGATAATACATGATGATTTTAATTTGCCATAACAAAAAGCATGAACTTGCAGGGCAACCTAAAACAATAGAGCTTGCATAAATATCTTGGTCCAGTAGAGAACAGGTGTCTCTACATATATTTCTGTGCATGAAATAATAATTATTAATGGTTTGAGTTGTGTTGAAATTGCTGATATTTGTGAAGATTTCAGGTAGAATTCCCTTAAAAATGTGTCCATTATAGCAATTTTCAGCTTGATCCTTAATTCGTCATTGAATTGAAACTCCAAGAGAAACAAGTCCATTAATCTTTCATAAAAAGAGAAGATGAAGCTTAACCATGCCATTGCCTATGATAATATGAAAAAGAAATTAAGGAAGAGAACAGAAAAGGAGATGGGAGGATAGTGCTAGGATAGGACACAGAGAAAATAAAGGTGTTGTCTTAGAAATGATCAGATGGAAGTATCAGGAAAGAAACTGTCTTACAAAAGCAAAGATTAGAAAAGGTCTAAATGTAAAGTGTCACTATTAGTGATGGTTAAATTTAAGAATTCCTCTTAAGGCCGCCATGGAGCTTTGGAACATGAGGCCTTGTGCTTCTCCCTTTTCCCACTGTTAGCGGGCTAACTACAGCTGGGATAAATCTCCTGGACTGTAACTGAATGCTTCTTAGTGGGAGCTCGAGTTCATTGTATTGTGTGATATGCTCCAACGAGGACTGGCTGCCCCCACAGTTTGTTCACTTTGTTTGAACCATGCTCTGGGTTTTCCTTGTTTTAATAAGCATCTGAGGAGAACTCAGTAGGTTATGTTTTGTTTTACTCTTCCCATTATTGTATATTTTCCGTCTCATAATTCATTTTATGTAGTTCTTAGCTTGCTTTAGCCGGTTGCTGTTCATAGGCAAAGAACTGGCTTTCAATATTCCTCTATTTGCTCATTGAATATATATGTAATTAATTTTTTTATATTGTAGTAATGTCACTAAGCATTTCTTTTTTTAAAATTTTTTTATTTATTCATTTTTAGAGAGGAGAGAGACAGAGAGGGAGAGAGAGGAGAGAGAGACAGAGAGAAAGAAGCAGGGAGGAGCTGGAAGCATCAACTCCCATATGTGCCTTGACCAGGCAAGCCCAGGGTTTTGAACCGGCAACCTCAGCATTTCCAGGTCGACGCTTTATCCACTGCACCACCACAGGTCAGGCCAAGCATTTTTAAGAGACCCCTCAAGTCACAGTAAATTTCAGGAGAAAACAGGAGGATCTTATAAAGACATTAAAGTGTTAGAGTAAGATGGAGTCAGGCAAGCAAACAATAAATTAAGTATGCTAAAATAATAAAGAAATGAAGAACAATGACAACATTATGAGCATAATAGGAAATGAGCAGGACTTTAGAAGGTTAATCAGCAGACAGTAAGTAGTGCAAAGGATTCCTCAGTTCTTCTTTGTGAGTCATGGAACAAAGGGTGTATGAATCTTTCTTGGAGCGTGTGCACAGAGTTGCAAGTTAAGGAGCTGGGCTTTAGAGGTCAACTGAGACATCCACCTAAAATAAACCATTGCTCAGAGCAGAATGCAGACCGACATAACTTCCCCAGGTCCATCTTCCCCATCTCAGGCTTTCAGTGGACCACTCTTGTTGTCCTGTTATTTGCCTCAAAGTCTAAATATTTTGGGAGTTCTCAGAGCATAGCTAAAGACCCCCTTGCATTAGGACTAGATGTGGGGAAGTCAGGGTCTACAAATATCCACTGTGAAAGGTTTGTTGGAAAGATGTGACAATAGATGTAGGACTGCCTATTTATCCTTTTAACGGTGCTCAGCATAGACTAAGAATGGAATCAACAGGCAAGAGAAAAGTCACTGATAAAGGCAGAGCTCTCATTTGAAAGAGAAAAAATATCTTGGATAAAACAGATAAATTCTCCTATTTTTCCAGCATGTGGTTAAAATTAGGATTTTGGCTTCCTGCAGCTCCTTATTTCATTCATTTATACAGCTGGGCACTTGGTTTTGGAGACGTTGAGAGGCTGCTGGAAAGACCAGGAAAGCTAGATCTTTAAAATGCATTAAATTGGATCAGTTTAGAAAATTGTTAAATCCTAATGTGATGCCCAAATCAACTTAAATGACTCCAGGGGAGTAGTTAAAGATGTTTTATACATTTGCACTCTTTAGCATAAAATAAACCAGGCACATCAAATGGAAGAATGTGTGTGGGTTTCTCTATTTTTGATTCTGTTCATGTCCTATGAGGATAACATGAGCATATGTCCCCAAAACCCCTCTCTTTTATAAATGATTTTCATTTCTGATATTTGTGATTGGATGAGGTTTGTGCAATGAGCTATTCTATCTTTAGAAGAGCAATCTTTCCTGCATCACATGTGGCTTTTAATGTGCCCTTTATGCTACTTTCTGAATGTTGATAGTTTGCCCATAACAAGAAAAATCTGTCTAGCCCAATGATCAAAAACTGAGGGCTAGCAGACAGAGCTATTTGTCAACAGCATGTATGCCCCTCAGGTAATTTGGATCTTTTCTTTTCCTTTCTTTTAGTACCTCTTTTATCAAGCCTCTTAAATTAATGCCTAGCATGTCAAATGCACGTTAAAAACAGCTGTCTGTTACTACTGGCTTTGGAAAACAGTACCGGATCAGGAGAGGACAGAAAGAGTTAATTCTTGCAGTTTTCACACTAGAAGAAAGTTAATAGGCTGCCGATAACATGGGTTATAGTTGCAAAAGCTAAAGTTATAAGTAATCCTAAAGGGAAAGAGGAAAATTGTTCCTGACAAGCTGAAATTACTTTATAAAACCTCTTATGTGTTGAGAAGCCCTAGGTTGGTCAGGGCATGAAGCTTATTTCAATGTGTAACTCAGACTGTTTATAAAGAAAATACCTTTGCCCAATATCTGTTTTCCTAAAGCGTGCCCTTTAACCCAGAATTTTTTGTTTCTTTTCATTGTTGGCATGGAGACTAAGAAGCACTCCAGCAGACTGATCAATGCATGGTTACATCAACATAACATTTTCAGTCAAGTTCCCAGGAGCCTTCCTCCTGAATCTGTCATTCTGATTCAGATAACTAAATCAGGCTAAGCACAGCAATGATAACGGATGACTCGCCTCATTAGCTGGCTCCCGCTGCTTAATGCTGCCAGGAAGCTCTGCAGCGACTGCCTGGGATCTTGGGAGAGATAACTGTTATTTGAAATTATTTTGGTGTATTTTTTCTTGTAATTCTCATCTTGCATTTTGACAGTAATTTTGTAGGATGACATATGTACCAAATCCATATGCCTGGAACTTCCTTCTCCAATTGTGGATTGTGTGATGGGTTTTATAAAGACCGAGCCAACAATAGGCTTAAGCTAAGGAACTGTTTAAAAATGTCCTTCAATTTGTCTCCTTCAACTGTTACATATCTGATAGCAGTCTAATTAATGGTATTAAAACACTTGGATCATCTGTCTTCCTACATGAAAGCGGATTCTGTCATAAATGGTGTTTCAGTTCCAAAACATTACTTTAGTGGAGTCTTAGAACTCACAGAGCTTGGATATATATGAATAATAGCTTGAAAAAAATAACAAGCCGATTCTTTGTAGAAACTTTGGTTTGGAGAGGGGACTAAGCAAGCAAGAAAGAATTTTATTTAAAACTCTTCTTAAAGACTTATGATATTTGATATAGTTTTTGCATGTAGCTGAAAGCTGCTTGTAGAAAAAATAAATAGGAACACACCATCTGAGGCAAAAGCAGCAACACGGAGAGAGAACATGGACAAGTTAAGAACGGCTGCTCCAAACCAAACATCATTTTACAAACTTATGACTTCACAGTATTAATCTAACTATAATCAAAAAGTGAATCTTTTAAACTAAACCTATAATGGCAACATGTAGGTTTGTAAAGTGGATTTACAACATGTAGGTTTGTAAAAGTTCCGTGGATTCTTTCTTTCGACCTTAGTTGACTGTTATTTTCTGCAACAAATATTCCAATGTCTGGCTTCAATATTTAGCACCTCCACTTGGACAACTTTCACTAATCTACAGATTCATGTCAATGGATAAAAATCCACAATGGTGATACTCTTTAAGTATTTTGGTCCAAGGATATTTTGCTACCCATCAAAATAGAAGAGAAAAAAGATATTTTAATAATAAACAATTATTTCCCTATGTGCTGAAAGACTAAATTTGGTGAGCTTAGATCCCCACATATGTAGTAGTAAGATTTTGTAAAAATATTTTACTGTTAAACATTTCACAATAAACAACTCCAATCCAGTACCTCCACCATCGTTTCACAATCTATCAATGTATTCTGCTGGCTTAATACAGGTTAGAGTCTATGGCCCATCCTCACAATCTCTCCTTTATAAATGTCTACATGTTTAAAACTTGGCAAAAGCCATATTCTGTTTCGAACCAAATACTTGTTGTCTCTTTGATGGCACCTGAACAGTTAAACTTTACCGGAAAAAAATACATAAGATAGGTGACTGGCTACACTCTAAGTATATGATATAAAACCTCAGTTATTAAATATTACATGCCCCCAAATATCTCCCTGAAAGCTTATTTTGAATTTCTAAATTAAAAATGGTGATTTTATTCATTCCTTTTTATGTGTCATCAAAGTTGACATAAGCTCTTTGGTTTCTATCACCAAGACCAACTCAATCACTTTTAGCTGATTACATTGTATTATATTTTATAGAGAAATAGAAATAATTAAGGATTCTTATAATTTCTCTTTTTAAAGTTTACTATCCTATTTGGAAGTGTGAGCATTCTCCCTTTTACTTCTTTTTATTAGGAACAAAATGTCTCTCTAAAGTCTAATACTCTCACTTGTGTTCTGCATAGGACATTTCTCTCTGAATACCCAATTATTTTAGGCATTTTCAAGTTGGCCCTTTCCACTATATTATTACCTTGAAGTTATGTACACATTCAGATATTTTTGTTTATCCTTCTCTTCTAGACATTCTCTCACTCCCTTTACATCAGAATGGCTTAGATTATTTCTTCATTTCAATTTTCTTCCTTTCATTACCTTTCCAAACTCTTGTTTTCTATCTTATATCCTTGCAAAGCTGCTTTTTCTTTTCTTTTTTTTCTTTCTTTTTTTTGGGGGGGTTATTTTTCTGAAGGTAGAAGCGGGGAGGTAGTCAGATTCCCACATGTGCCCAACTGGGATCCACCTGGCATTTCCACCAGGGGGCGATGCTCTGCCGTCTGGGCCATTGCTCTGTTGTGGCTGGAGACATTCTAGTGCCTGAAGTGAAGGCCATGGAGTCGTCCTCAGTGCCCAGGCCAACATTGCTCCAATGGAGTCTTGACTGTGAGAGGGGAAGAGAGAGATAGAGAAGAAGGAGAGAAGGAAGGGTGGAGGAGCAGGTGGGCGCTTCTCTTGTGTGTCCTGACGGGGAATCAAACCTGGGACTTTCACATTCCAGGCTGATGCTCTACTGCTGAGCCAACTGGCCAGGGCCTTGCAAGGCAATTGAACATGTCTGGTTCCAGTCATCAAAGGACACCAAGTTGCTAAATCCAATGGTCACTTCATTTTCTACCATATTTGAACACACAGGAGTCTGTGTCACATTTGACACTCTTATCTCTCCTTTTCTTTTTTTTTTCTTTTTTTAAATTTTTTTTTCTTTTTTTCTGTATTCTTCCAAAGCTGGAAACGGGGAGAGACAGTCAGACAGACTCCCACATGCGCCCGACCGGGATCCAACCAGCAAGCCCACCAGGGGCGACGCTCTGCCCACCAGGGGGTGATGCTCTGCCCCTCCGGGGCATTGCTCCACCGTGACCAGAGCCACTCCAGCGCCTGGGGCAGAGGCCAAGGAGCCATCCCCAGCGCCCGGGCCATCTCCGCTCCAATGGAGCCCTGGCTGCGGGAGGGGAAGAGAGAGACAGAGAGGAAGGAGGGGGGCGGTGAAGAAGCAAATGGGCGCTTCTCCTATGTGCCCTGGCCGGGAATCGAACCCGGGTCCCCTGCACGCCAGGCCGACGCTCTACCACTGAGCCAACCAGCCAGGACCATATCTCTCCTTTTCAATGTGAGTTTAGGTGATATCAAATTATCCTGAATTTCTTCCTTCTTTAGCCTCTGCTCTTTAATGCTTTCCTGCTGCTGTGTTGTCTTTACCGACTCTAATTTTCAGTTTCTCAGAGCATAGCACTGAACTTTCTTCTTTCCTTATTTTCTCTTCCTAGGTAATCTCAGCCATTCTGTAACTTATGTCTATATACCAACATTACCCAAAGTTTATACATGTCATCTTAGACCTTCTTCCAAAGCGTCAGAGATATATATCAAACTATATCTGTAATACCACCACTGGAAATCCTATAGGTAACGCAAACTTCAAGTAGTAAAAAACTTTTAAATGATTTCTCTTAAGTGATATGCTAAATTTGTTTAGTCTCAATTAACTCTACACACATGCTAACAGATGTCCAGAACACGCCTGCCACGCTGGTTAATTGAAAGTTTATCAAGTGTCATTGATATTTGCTTTCAAATAAGTTTGAGATTTAAGTACTATACACATTATCAAAGCATAATTAATATTAATACAAGAAATCTATCATTTAATGAAAATTGACTTTAAAGCTTTCAAATAATTTGATGAATATGAACTGCTTAAAACAACTTATCTAATAACATGAATTATAAAGTTGGAAATGCTTGAAAGAAAGAATGACAAACATCTATAAGGATTTAGTATTCGCATGTATTTACTAGTATTAGTAAATTTTTTGTTCAGATTTCAGTGAAACCAGATATAGAAAAAATATATAAAACTTGTTTTGAGTGTGGTTTACTTGTTTATTTTCTTCCCTTCCTTCCACTTTTTCAACTTTAAAGTAGGTATAACGGGTATATCTATCATAGAATCATTTTGACATTGATGATATAGACTGTGCTAAGAAATGATCACAACTCCTGGTACATCATGAAAATTAAATGAATGTTAGTTTTTCTTATATTTTTTATTACATGCGTATACAGATGAAAAAAATTGAGGACTAGAATAATATTTCAGTTAAATGCCATAAGATCTGGGATTTGGAAAATCCATTTCTCTAGTTCAGGCTTCCTTACTTTAGTTCAAACAAGAGATTTCTACTGCATAAACAGAAGCAAAAGACTATTAAACTTACAAAATTTAAAAAGAACTTGTGTTCAATATGCTTAGTGGACTCTATTTGCCAATATCACTTTCTTTAATAAAAAAGAGAAAGTGGGCCCTGGCCGGTTAGCTCAGTGGCAGATCGTTGGCCTGGCGTGCAGGAGTCCCAGGGTCGATTCCCGGCCAGGGCACACAGGAGAGGTGCCCATCTGCTTCTCCACTCCTCCCCCTCTCCTTCCTCTCTGTCTCTCTCTTCCCCTCCCGCAGCCAAGGCTCCATTGGAGCAAACTTTGCCCGGAAGCTGGGGTGGCTCTGTGGCCTCTGCTTTGGGCGCTGGAATGACTCTGATTGCAGTGGAGCGATGCTCCGGATGGGTGGAGCGTCGCCCCCTGGTGGGCGTGCCGGGTGGATCCTGGTCGGGTGCATGCGGGAGTCTGTCTGACTGCCTCCCAGTTTCCAACTTCAAAAAAAAAATGCAAAAAAAATAAATAAATAAAAAAGAGAAAGTGTATCAAAAGAAAAAGAGAGCTATATTGATGAAGTCAAAAGTCCCTTTGGTATGAGGTGGAGTATCAGAATGACTGCTTGACTTTTAGCTGATATGAAGGAACATTGCCATATAAAGCAAAACAGATCCTGCAAAAATATTACCATATTTAGGTTTTTAGATATTTCTAAAAGTAAATACATATTTTATTTACTATCTATAAAATGTATACATTTACATTAATATGTATAAGAAGCATTAAAGTATATTGACTAGGAAAAAAAGGCTACTATCACTATAATATAAAGACCTAAATATCTTTTATAACACATCAGCTTAAAAGGGAAAACAGGATCAATAATTATCAAGGTTGGCCATAGGAAATATTGTTGACATTATATAGTCTAAACAAAGAATGAGTCATACTTACATTTTTTTACATGTTTATCCTTGAATATTTATTTCTTATGTATCATGGAAGACTAGTACACTTCTATTTCAATATTATGAGCTTATTATTTTCATAGCATAAAAATGTAGTTGGCTTTAGGTAATAAGTTAGAAATTAAATTTATTATTCATCTATGTATCATAGAATCTCAATTTATTTAATAGCAGTTAATACTGAATTATACTGGGCATCCAATTTTAGGAAAAACTATGCAGGAACTTAAAAAATGAAACAAAGCATTTGTTGTGCATATTTAATGGCTCAATACAGTTTATTATATATTTTATTAAAATATATACAGATGGTTTTATTACAAAATACTGAATAAGAAGAAATTACTTTTCACATTTTTTTAGCTGCTTATTATTTTACATTTGCGTTTGATTCAGTCTATGTCAGAATGTCTAAATATCAGATCATATAGAATTAATATGTTTAACTATACAAAATACATTGAAGAGCATATAAATATATTTATATAGTGATCTTTGGTATATATTTGTTTGAGTAAATCAAATTTTTATAAAATCTTATTTCTTTTTATATTGTTATTTAGCAAAAATATCATATAGAATGCTTACATTCATGTGAAACCTTAAATAATTTAACCTAAAATTAGACATAAATAAATATATATAATACATATAAATGCAATATGTTTAGGTAGGTAGTTAGCTAGCTAGCTAGCTACCTAGATAGATAGAAAGCATTTCAGGGGTGGGAGAAGAATGGTAAATGATATTTTTTAGATCTAAGTTAATGTTAGAGCTGAGAAATTCAAGTAATTCAAACTTGTTATTTTTCAGGTAAGAATACTGACAACTAGAGAGTAACTTCTCTAGAATCATGTGAATAAGATTAACATTAATAAAATGAGTATTTTCCATTAACTGTTTTATGTAAAATAGTATAAATACTCTCTCTAATCTATGCACAACCAAAAGAGATGTAAAATTAAGGAGTATGAGTTATTTTAAAATGATAAACTGCATGTTTCAGGGTTTGGCTTTCTCTCTTGGCCAGTAGTATGCTAGAAAGAAATTTTCCAAGAAAAGTTTAGAATAACTTATATTTCTCAAAAAATTACTTTATGTTGTCTATTCAATTTTCCCTAAGCAATTCAAGTGACATATACTTTCAGACATTCCTGAATTTATGGTTTTATCTATGATTATAGTCTAGTATAAAATCTAAGCAAATTATGTATTATAATTTTTAAAACATTGATATCATATATACCTATAGTCAGAGTTGTTTCCCATGTATTCCAAAAAGCTACATATTTAGATTTTACAAAGGAAACTTCAAAATTATAGCTTACTCATCCGTATACTAATATAGTACCTCTACTATTGAATATATTAAATAAAATTAAAGGATATTTATAACATACTTGATCAAATCATTTTCTTTAATTGAGTGACAGATATATTTGGTATCTAGTAAACATGATATTTAATATGAAGAACAGAGGTAAGAAAATAGCAACCACATGTTTGGCAGCTGCAGTAAACACATTACAACTAGTGAGTAAATTTAAAATATTCATCCTGAATCTAATATTTTAAATGTTCACATATACATTGTGGGTGACAGATATATACAACAGTCCAAAGTCTCAATAATAATAGCTGAAAATTTCCAAAATGCTAATTTATATCTGAGGATACAGCTTGATACATGGATACTGTTTCAAGCAAAATAGAGTTCCATATTGAAACATATTATAGTATTTGTTTCCAAAGATAGCTTAAGCAGTTAGGAAAAAGTACCATAGAATTAAAGAAGAAAAATATACACACATAAAACAAAACAGCCTAACTAGCCTGCAAAAAAGAGGGAAAATTCAGCTGCTTAACTTCTAAGTGTGCCCTTATTAAAAGTCAAAAGATTGCCATGGCTGGTTGGCTCAGCGGTAGAGCGTCGGCCTGGCGTGCAGAAGTCCCGGGTTCGATTGCCAGCCGGGTGGATCCCGGTAGGGCGCATGCGGGAGTCTGTCTGTCTCTCCCCCTTTCCAGCTTCAGAAAAATACAAAAAAAAAAAAAAAAAAAGTCAAAAGATAATTAAACTATAGGTATAAAACATAAGAGAATTGATGCAACTCCAAAATTTTATAGCCAGAAAATATATGTGTATGATGTATGAAGGAATAAAAACACTAAAAAAATCTTAAACAAAGATATAGTTTACTGTCCAGAAAATAAATAAAAGATTAGTTGCATAGAATAAAAAAATGGCATAAAAATATGAAAATGAGCATTGAAAATATTGCATATATCTATATCAAGGTGACAATAAAATAAGAATATTGATAGAAATTGGTAATGTGAAATATTCAAAATATTTAAAACACCAGAATAAAATATATAAGAATGCAGTGGTGCAAGGAGAAAAAAAAGAAAACATGAAATTGGAGCCGATTTGATTTGAGTAACTTACTAATTGTTGGAGTGGTGTGTGTGTGTGTGTGTGTGCGTGTGTGTGTGTAAAAGAGAAAAAGAGAAAGAGATTTGTTTGATTTGGAACATTCTCCCATGAATGAGATGTGATTATGTCTCTCTATAGTCTCTCAATCACATCACATTATCTGGTATTTTTGAAATCATATTTAGTTATGATGTGATAAAATTATATGCTGGGTTTTTTTTTTTATAATTTTCAAAAAAATAAAACGGAGGCAATAAAAAGTTTGATTACCATCACAAAACAAAATGCCACTATTATAAGCATTTGCAATGTAAAAACCCATGAAAGGGGAATTGTCAATAGCCATTAAAATGTCTAGGAGTGAAGAGAAATGGGAGGTGCAGATGGTAATATTAAATTACTACCTTATATATCTGGTAGTGAAGAAATACAGTATATAATTAAGAACCAAATAGAGATTTATTTTTGTTGTTAAATGTAGGAAGGTAACTAATAAAAGAAGTTTCTGTTTGTGGAAATGGCACGATCGGTAACATGCATCAACAGTCCTGCTCACACACACAATCAAAAACTGAAAACATTTAGGCAAAATATTGTCTGAAATCTACTTGAAAGCAACAGGCAAATAATAAAGCAGTTAATAACTATAAAGACCAGTTTT